>NW_017971448.1:478613-602921 GCF_001907595.1 Talaromyces atroroseus
GGGGGGGGGAAGTTGGCTTACAGCGGCTTCAACTGTTGCGGCTGCAGCTAGTGCTAGACAAGCGACATTTGCAGCAACTTCAGCAGCGAAGGCAATTTCAGAGGCACCGAACGTGAACCAAGCGGCGGCAGCAGCAGCAATTGCATCGACTGCGATCTCAGCTGCACTAAGGCAGACACGCCCAGCAACTCCGCTGACTCCGCGCTTTTGCAGACTGCGCTTAGATGAAGTGGTTTGATCGATGAGATCAAGGCTACCAGTATTAGCAGTGGCGGAAGCAATAAAGCCGAGGCAGCAGTAAGCCTGGAATCCTCCATTGCAGGTCTGGTCTTCAAGAGTGCTTGTTTCAGGATCACTGTATGAATAGTTAGTTTCTGCTCCGTAGTACTACATATCCGGGGACAGTAGACGGGTACTTGTAATAGTGGTTTGCTGAGATACGTTAGGGTCCAGTTCAATCCTCAATGTGTGACCAGCAAACTTACTATTCTCTGCAATAACAACTGCTGAATCATTGGAGCAAGCTGCTGAGCAGGCCATACCCACGCCATTGTACCCTTCCCATTGGCACGTCCCCAGCGTGGTGCCAGGCGCACAACACAAAGATTGCACATCCGTGCCGTTGCATACGGTGTTGACAGAGGCAACCACACCGTTATTTCCAACTTCTCCTTTGGCTTGAGTGACAGGGAAGTAGGCCTAGCACTTGTTAAAGACGATCACGACAGTCATGAATATATCTAAGAGGCTCACATCGTCGCACCCTTGCCTATTCACAGTCAGCTTCTAGTCATGTATATCAGGTTGTCTAGACAGTGGGATTTATCTTACCCACAGAACGACCAATAACAAGAAGTCTGCACGGCCGTCGCTGTAGTCGCTACAGAAAGTTGCGCTTTAAGTTCTGCGGTTTCTTCAGCTGTATTTCCGTTGGTCGGACCAATGCCCAAGAAATCCGACATGCTATCGTCGTTGGTATTGTCCTGATCAATGGACCATATCATGATGCCACCAAGACACTTTGTTTTGTCAGCAAGCAGATATACATTCATACGAGCGTGAAAGTCCTACCAAAGCGTTGGCTCTATTTAATTTCGCTTGCATACTGACACCGTCATCGTAACTCACCCACTGTGTCTCATCCCAATAGACCCAGTTTACCGCTGCATCATCATCATAGGTTGGTTCGAGTGAATACTCGTCTATGATTCGAAATATTTCTGTATACACATGAAGGTCAGAGCCTCGACCTCGGATGCACCAGTTTATGGACTTACCGGCGTTAGATAGGGTTCCAGAAGACTGAGTACATTCTCCAGGGCTGCCTCCTGCTGAGAACAAGCAGATCCCATTAGGTGTAACGCAAGTTTCATCAGCGAGAGTGAAGGATCTTCCATACCACCCTAGGCCAAGTGTAACCTTTTGTGGTGCAACTCCAGCACGCCAAAGTAAATCAAGCCCCTCGGCAATTTCAGTCCAGTTAGTGTGTGGCCTGATATAGGGCCCCGTGAATTTTGATGTCGAGTCCCATACACCATGGATGTCGTAGCTCATGAAGTTGAACCAATCCACGTAGTCTGCCATCCCGACAACATCGAATCCTTGAAGATACCAAAACGAAGAGGGCAACGTGGCCGTGACGCCCTTGGTGGTGCCAAATTTGCCCCGTAGCTCCTTTACCAAACTGACGAAGTTCGCAGTATCGGCAGGAACGCCTCCGCGATCAGATGCTGCAGGATACTATAAAATAGCTCAGCAAGAGAGCGCTCGGAATGAGGACTTCATCATACCTCCCAATCTATGTCAACGCCATCAAAGCCATAGGTCTGCATAAAACTGCTGAGAGAGGAGATAAAAGCTGCCCTGTTAGATGCGCTGCTGACCATGTCGCTGAAAGCAGTGCGTGTGTTGGGAGAATTGGTATCGTCCTACGTGAATTAGTTTTTGTGCGAACTTGAATAGTTGTCTGAGTATCCATACATTGAAGGACCATCCTCCAATAGATATATAAGCTTGTAAACCGCTGCAAAGAGTCAGGTTACGTTATCACCATCGGAGGGGATACTACACTTGTTTTTTTTCGGGGCTACTTACGGATATTTCGACTTCATATCTGTGAATTCAGAGTACAATTTCTCATCACCAGCGTTCATTTGAGTTATTTCAAATGTTGTGGGATTGAAAAATGCAAAGGCTATTGGGTAGTCAATATCCTTGAAGCATAGCATAGTCATATCATACACGAAGGACATACCGAAGTTTATATGTGAAAACCCAGTAAGATCAAGATCTGATGGCGCTCTGCTATCGCAGCTGCGTGTACTTGACCTGTGACTCTTCAGACTTTGGATTCTTCGAATAATTGTGACCTTGTTGCTTTTACCATGACTCATAGTATCCAATCGTTCGGGCGTTGACGGTAGTTCCTGAACATGACGGCTCCGCGACATCGCCACAGGAGCCGTACCCCTTTTGGCAAGGTGTACTACCGGTAGTTTCGCAAAAGTCCTTGCTTCTGTTAGTGTGACTCAAGCACTGTTAGAAAATGAAACCCTCTGGGCTCATCATCGATGCACATAGCTTACATCAGTCGTACCGCAGAACCCATAGTAAGAGCAACAGACATTAAGAGGACAGCTCGATGTATCTGCAGGCGCATACTGTCCGCATTCTGCAGTGGCATTGCAGTTTGAGAGACAGGTTGAGGACGAACATTCTAGGGGTGAATAACCGCAAAGACCATTTGTTCCACAGCATGCACCATTGACACATGGTGTTCCTGGAGCACTGTGCGTTCTCAGTCAGTCTTTCAGCTGCATACTCTCAGCGAAACGTACCAAGTTCCCGTCGGCAGTGATGTGCTTTGGCGTTTGACCAACCTTTGGTCAACACCAAGCGCTCTTATCAAAGGATTTGCTGTTTGACCTGTGGTATTGACAAAAATAGGTGTTGAACTCGAGTGCTTCGCATAAAGAGGAGGATATAGCGAGACATTTTTGGCTGATACTAATGCTACCAATGCAAGCAAGAAGAAATTTGCGTGGCAAACAATCATCTTGTCTAGTTGGCCGTCGATGTCATACAGATGAGGCAGTTTGGATAACAAGGCAAGGAGAAATTGTTGTAGTATTATGGGTTCTCATGCGCTACAATGTGGCTGAGGACCTGCTAGATGAACAATTGGCTATACATAGCAGCCCCTCCCTCCTGTTGCATTTTTAGGAGCAACTAGGGTACTACACGAAGTAAAATCATCCCCTGCAAGCGAGGGTCTCGTAGCTGATAGCTGAATGAGAATAATTATTGGAACATTAGGGTGGTGGCTATATAAATCTACGGCTGACCCCTAACCCGAAGTGGTACTTTTATCCAGCCCCCAAGCCCTAGTTCGTCCTCTACTGCTCATTACAACTCGAATATGGGGTACGTGCATCATCTGCTTCGGCACAGTTTCTTTTCGTTGATGCGCCACCCTTCCTTGCTAATGGACAGTTTACTCGCCGAATGCATGCTCGCAGTAAATACCCGATTTGGCTACTCTGCTCCGTGAGACATTTGCTTTTTTTTTTGTCGATGCAGCTGATGTAGTATTCCTCAGCTCATACACCGCAAGGGTTAGTAGGTTAGATGTGCGCTATTCTGCTATATGGATCCCTCCTGTTCTGAATCGTTTTGCAGTTTCATCGACCTTCAGCTCTGGTCAAAATGCTGTTGTTTTCGAGTTTCGTTCTCTTGGCCTGGACAGTTTCCAGAGCCATAGCATCTTTCAGTGTTTATCAATACTACGATCCCGGTACATTGGAATCCATATATGGGCTCTCAACTGGATGTATGGCTGCAGTGTGAGACACGAACACCGATGATGCCTGTCACCAACCATGCTTAACGTGTTTGATCCAGGAATACAAGAATCAATTGTGATTCAAGCCTAACAAATCTAGCAGCACAGGGTGTAGACAACACGTGTATGTCATGTCTTTGGAAATACGTTTGTACGGTTTTACTTACAAATCTTCCCCAAAGATTGGTATCAAGATAACATTACGACACTATGCACAGCAGATTGTACAACATCCATGGCGAACTGGCTAAGCGCCGTTGAGGCCCAGTGCGGTTCGGAAGGCATGATATTTGGAGACAACGTCGTTGATCCCCGTTTTGTGCCGTATACCTTCATCGAGAACTACGATGTGGCATGTCTGCAAGACTCCTCTGACAATTGGTGCTACTTGGAATCCGAAACATGGCAGGGAAGTAACTACATCACGTGGAATGCAGGTGTGTACTATGATTATAAAATTAAAGAACGGTTTAACCAAGTTCATAGATACTTGCTACAGTGATGATCCGCCTGTGGAGTGTCAGGATCCGACTTGGACACCAGCTAATATCAGTGCAAGCATGTCTTCAGTCATCAACTTGTATAACTCTAGTCTAGTGAGTGGTATCTCCTTGGCCCAAAACAAAAAACTAAAACCCGATTCATCGCACTGATGTTTTCTAGTATTGTTCTGAATGTTTTCTCCTCATGTGGAGACAGAGACTTCTCTCTCCTCGCCTAGCTGCCAGCGAGTTTACGGACTACCTCATTGCCCAATTTACAGATCTCCAGGGAAACTGTTCAACGTCAATGTCTCTCACAACATCCGCAGCGACTTTATTTCTTACTGTCGGCGCAACAGCAACCACCACGTCTGCAGTGTCGACGACATCGGGCTCGGTAACAGCAACATGTGCGGGACAAATTATACCTGTTTCCAACCCTCCGCTTGGATGCAATCCGCTTTCTGACTTGTATAATGTGACCACGGGCGATCTTCGGGCTGCTACTAATGACTATAATTGTGAGATTACTGCGCCAATATGTGTCCCTTTGCCTTGCGAGATTGAAGTGATATGGGGTGGGATGTGGTAAGTGAGAAAAGCAATACAACTATCAATACAACAAGACCATAAATGTGACTCCTTCTCATAGTTCTGAAATTGCTGCGGGACTTTCCACAACAACTACAGCTTTCTTGAACTGGAACCCGAAGATTCAGGGCAGTTGTGACAATCTGGCTGTTGGTCAGCGGATATGTATCTCCACTCCAGGAATTCAATTCGTTCCCAATGGCACTGTGTTTGCTCCAACATCCGTCGGGGAGTACTACAGCACAGCAACTCCGGCAGAGCCAACCCAGTCTGGTTCGATTGCTAACTGTGGCTTATACTACAACGTTGTTGCAGGTGATACGTGCAACCAGATTGCTCTGGTATACGGGGTCACATTTGCGCAGCTGCAATTGTGGAATACTTACCTCAACGATGATTGCACAAATCTGTGGTTAGGGTATGCATTGTGTGTGGCTGAGATGACTGAACCTCCAATAACCACAAATGGATATTGTGGACCAAGCTACAACTACTCAACATGCGTAGGGTCAGACTTTGGCACCTGCTGCTCTATATATGGAGCCTGTGGCTCAACTGATGCGTACTGTGGAGCTGGAAACTGCTATAGCGGCGCATGCAACGACACTGCCACTGGCATCAGCACAACGGGAGAGTGTGGCCCCAGTTACAACTACACCATCTGCACGGGATCGAATTTTGGCGAGTAAGTGTGTCTTTTTATCTGCAATTCAATCGCTTGTTCTTCTCTAAAATTGTCGTATCAGTTGCTGTTCGATCTATGGCTATTGCGGCTCTACGTCCGATTACTGTGGACCAGGAAACTGCTACTCCGGCAATTGTGACCCTGATATTGGCGGACTGAGCACAACTGGAGAATGCGGACCGCTGTTTGCTGGTAACAAGACCTGCACTGGAACTCAATTTGGGGTTTGTTGCTCCACCTCTGGGTACTGTGGGAATTCTTCCGACTATTGTGGCGTTGGTAACTGCTATGATGGAGCTTGTGACACAGGGTCTAGCTCTCCGACTTCCTTGACAGCTAGCTCTAGTATCGCTGAGACAGCAACTAACCCCCCTGGACCAACACAATCAGGTATCACTAGTGCCTGTACTGAGTATTATTTAACCGTTACCGGTAAGTCAAGTATGATACTGAACCAGAAAATTCTACTGATCTTCGGGAAGGCGACTCTTGCGCGTCAATTGAGGCGGCATATAATATCACGTTTGCCGAATTCTATGCCTGGAATCCAGCAATCGGGAGTGACTGCACAAATCTTTGGCTTAGTGAGGCATATTGTGTTTCGGTGTCATAACATCCAGATTATGATATTACTGATGAAAATCATTCTTACCCGTTTGAAAAGAAACAGTCTAAATTCGGAGTAATTCTAAGAGTAATCCTCACCATTTGGTAAAGATCTGATACTTGTGCGAATGTTCCTCTGTGTCCGCCTCCCTGAACTTCTCTATACCACCCAAAACCCCTTCTTCGCCGACTGCCCATTCCCCCAATCCCACCAAATTCGACCATAGCTCCAGCACGTTTCCAAGCTGCGGCCCATGCCAAGGGATGAAATGGCAATATCCTGGCTGGTATAGTTCGTTCTTCCGACCATTCGGCCTTGCTGCGGAATGATCCCCTTGGTTTTCACCAACCAACGAATCATCAGTAAGGCGGGCAAATCCATTTGCTCCAATCTCAAATGGTAGATATAGACGACAGGTGTCTTCAAAAGTATGGTGAGCGTCTCTGTTACAGTACTCCATCCAAAGCCCGTAGGGTAAACTAGAGAGTTCATGGAAAGGATAACCAAGAAGTGGTGCTGAGCAATTAATATCCGATATGAAAAGGGGTATGGGGAGAACGGGAATGTCATACTCCATTGAGTCGGGTATTTGGAAGCTCTCGAATGGATAGGATGCGAAATCGCTTGGAGTAGGGAAACGTAGGCCAGGTGCTATGTAACGGATATTCCTCGGTCGACGCACTCGGAGAAGGAACCTTCGAATAAATCCGTCTGGGATAGAAAGCCTGTCCAAAACTTCCTTAGACACGAGGCCAGACAGCTCTTGCGAGACGGGTTGGTTGAGTTTGGCTGTACAGGCATCGAGAAGCCTTAGTTGATCATCCAGGTTGTCCAGTGGGCGAAGAGATTCATCTTCGAGCAGACATTCGATCCTTGCGACTAGATTGTTAAAAGCGTTGACGGAGTGCGCCAAGTCGTGTTCACTGTATGGCAGTAGCTCCCAGGGTGTGCATTCCAAGGGCCCTCTAGCGCTTGTACCTTTTGGTCTAGCAATCACCTTGCCCGTGTCAATCATGTCGAGCCAGGCACTTAAGACAACCTCGAGAGGATCCCATTCCATGCGGCCATTGGTTGTGGGAAACGAGTCCAGAACATCGCTGCAAAAGATTGCCCTGGACGTTTTTTGGTTAAAGCTGGACGATGGTCAGCGCTGGTCTACAGGCAGTTTGGAACTGATTTGAAGTACTTCAAACCGTCTCTATGTCCGCTGAGGTTTAGGTTAGTCATCTGATACAATCCCAATATTGAGTCTTCTTGCTCGTGTACTCCAACAAAAAAGCTACGTGGTCCATTCAGACCGCGGGCGTAGTAGAAGAAATTCTCATGAGGAGTCTCGTAGGCCGTTTGCAGAAACAACTTCAGTGACGGTGACAACCGTCTTGACCACTCTGCTTCAAGCGAGTTATGCGTGATGTTTGCCTGCCACCACGTCGTAGTTGGCATATCTTGGTCTGAGTTGCCCATACCTGTCCAACCCAACCGAACGATTAGATTATGTAAGGCTGCGCAACGTTCCCAGTCCATGCCGTCCATCTCACGGATGGGATTCTCGGGTGTCACTCGCCATGTGAGCTGGTCGTCTATAGAGAAGCGCATGGTGTTAAATTATAGGTCAAAAAAGCTCAAGTCAAACAAAGCAAGAAAACGTTCTTGAGAAGTGGGGTGTCAAGTGGGACAAGCCTATCTGTAGACATTCAAAATTGGCTAGCGTGATCTGAGCGGGCCGGCCCTAGTGATGGGTCATGTCAGACCCACACCTCTGACTGACAGAGATTTTGGTCAGGCTTGACGAGGTTTTCTGTCATTTGACGAACTACCTAATTTGGTTAGTTTTGAAAATATTGCTATTATATAAGCAACTATTATAAATTTAATTCACTAAGATAACTAATTATAATCTAAATTATGGAAAGTGGGACTAGCGGTAGTATAATTGGTCAAAGATGTTATCACGTGATCCACTATACTTGATTTGGAATTGTCACGGTCAGGATGACCGTGCCGAAGCAAACCCCTGTCATGACCCATCCCTAGCCGGTCCTAGAACAGCTTACGCACAGACCATGGCCGGTATTTCAAGCGTGGAGCGGGAGGCAATTTGACTTTATTTAGACTTCTGAACCTGTATTTCAATCAAATCACATTGGAATAACCTTAGAAGTTGAAGTATTAGAGATGCCCCCAGCCAGGCCCCAGGTAGAGCTATTCCAACGAAGGCTTCTCATTTCAGCCTTATCCGTGACTCCGTTGAACAACAGCTTGATGAGTTCAGCCTCATGCAACACCATAAATACTATCATCCATTTGAATCTCTCTCATACAGACCGAACGGCATCAGCAGCAAATGTGAGAAAGCTATATGCATGACGAAGCAATCGATCTGGCGATAAGGAATCTTGACAAACTTGATAACGACTACTTTTCGTTTGACATTAACTAAAGACGCGACCAATTCTTTTCTTCGGCCTTTCGCAATTGCTGCAATCAAGATGAGAATGAATTCCAAGGCTCGCGACCGTTTCGAAATAGCAATTATTTGTGCCCTACCGCTCGAAGCCGATGCCGTTCTTGCCCTCATTGACGAGTTCTACAACATCATATATTGGCAATTGCCAGGGGCTGAAAATGCCTACACGACCGGTAGAACTGGTTCGCACCACGTAGTGTTCGCCCACATGCCTGAAATAGGCAAAGTCGGCGCTGCAAGCGACGCCTCACGCCTGTCGACTAATTTTGGGAGGATGGAACTTGTGGCGGTGTGCCTTTCACGGCTGAAAAATATGAAATCATTCTTGGCGATGCCATAATCAGCCATAGCATCGTTGAATACGATTCAGGGAAGCAATACCCGGATGACTTTAGGAAGAAGTCTGGAGCTAGGGATTCCCTTCCACGGCCAAGTCAAGATATTCGGTCTTTTCCCTCAAAATTGAAGACCCATAAATTACACCAGGAATTGCAGAATCAAGCACAAAGACTTCTCCGGTATTGTCAAGATCCGTCTTCGAAAGTATCATATTATCCAGGGGGTTCATGTGACGTGTTATTTGAAGCATCTTATCGCCATAAACATCATCTGCCAGACATGTCTCTCCAATGCAGATGCAAGGCTAACACAGATGATGTATGCGATGAGGCGTTGACAAACGATTACTCTACACTCGGATGTGCGTGGAAATTGATTCAACGTGATCGCTTAAGCGTAGATCGCCCGCTCCCTTTCATTCATATTGGAAATATGGCATCGGCCGATACCGTGATGAAATCTGGCGAACACCGCGATAAGTTGGCCGTGGTAGATAGTATAATAGGCTTCGAAATGGAAGGTGCTGGCATATGGGACAACATTCCCTGCGTCATTATCAAGGGCGTTTGTGACTATGCCGACAGCCATAAGTCTAAGGTATGGCAAAAATATGCCGCGTCAACTGCAGCTTGCTGTACGAAAGCTTTCCTCGAGTCATACTCGCCTACAATTCTAAAGTGTGAGTCGGTTTCATAGGACCAAATTGTTTCATGGAGCATTGCTGATTCCGACTCAATCGATTCGGGTATCTATAGCAAAATCGCAAATTCCTCAAATAATGGCAAACTTACGGGACTACTACACAATGTCAAATCGTCTCCATATTCAAAGGATTTCTGGTGAATTATTGCCCATGGATCAATGTTATATCAATCTGGCTGTGGTGGAGACTTTGCGTTCAAAGCAAGAAAACAATGTTCAACAATTCTCGTCCTTTTTGCTCTCTACACGCCTAATCATTGAGGCAGCCGACGCAGACAAGCAGGTATCCCTGCATAGAATCTTTGAACCGCGGAAAGGACCAGACGGAACAATTTTGATGCCAAAAAGGGTTTTGATTAGGGGGCGTGCAGGAGTAGGGAAGACGACATTGTGCAAAAAGATCGTATCTGATTATCTACACCAACATATGTGGCATCATATGTTTGACTTGCTACTATGGGTGCCCCTGCGAATACTGAAGGGAAGGTCCCCGGGGGAAAACAGCATTGTGGATCTGTTTCACAACTTATTTTTTTCCGAGTTTGAGAAAGGTAAAAGTCCGGCCAGGGACTTGTAGAACAATGTAAACGGCGCGAGTAAAAAAACTCTCCTTATAATTGATGGACTAGATGAAGTATCCCAGGAATGCGATTCAGAGACGTCCTTGAACAATGTTCTTTTGAGATTGTTAAATGATCCTCAAGTCATCATCACTTCCCGACCATACGGGATGAATCTGAGCCAGCTGACTTCCTTAGATCTCGAAATAGAGACTATCGGATTTGGTACTAGCCAGGTGGAGTCTTATTATATTGTATATCGTAAAATGTCATCCCAAAAAGGTTGACAATATGCTGTCATTCATCAAGCAATACCCGCTCATACAGGACTTGGCTCGGATCCCAATTCAACTGGACGCAATATGTTATACCCGGGATAACGATTTCAAGTTCAATGAGCCGAAGACAATGACTACGCTCTACCAGGCAATCACACTGAAATTGTGGCAGAAGGATATTCTGCGGCTGGGAAAACCAGACCTGAATGAACACAGTATCCGGGTTCTAAGCCCTAAGGAAATCCAAGACTTGGTCTCGAATGAGATAAGGTTTCTTGAAAGCATGCGCTTTTATTGGACTTTATAATGATATGGTTGAGTTCAGCGCAGGCGATTGGCACCGAATACGTGACACTTTGGTTAATGCGCTGACCGACGTACATGATGTAACACTAAAAAGGTTGTTATCTTTTCTACACACGTCATATACAGCGGTTATAGACCAAGATCGAAGCTACCACTTTCTCGCAACTGTCTTTTCAAGAGTTTTTTGCAGCAAGGTACGTTATGAGGCACTGGGTTAGTCGTCAGGAGATGTTGTGCCTGGACCTCAGACAGAGGTGGCCGACTGTCATAAGCACCAAACCCAAACAGTTCCTCTGTGAAAGAAAAAGCTAAACTCTCGTTATTGTATTCCTGTAGCGTTTTGTCGCGGGCCTTCTTCAGGTAGTGAACGAGCTGGAGCCCTTGGAACCTCTGAAGTGCTTCTTTCGAGAACTAGAGACCGAGCCGCGCGATGTATTAGGACCTGCTCATCAACGGATCCTCATGCATTGGATCAGTGAGATAATCCCATATTCAGACAAAGATATCGACCACCCGCATAACAATAGAAAGACGTTTACAACGGTGGCTGCTGTTTGAATACGACTTGAACGCCGAAATTCACTTATGCCGCGAGAAAATATCCAGAACATCTTTTTTAAAATCCCTGCTACAGAGAGAATCCGAACAAATAAAAGAAAATATTCTATTATCATTATATGAGCGAAGCTGCGTTCTATCAAGTTATATGCTTGAAGTCCTACTCCAATCCTGACGAATGAGGCTGTAGGAGGGCATGCAGCATTGATCCTACGCAAGCAGAAAATACCACAAGTTCTTCTCGAAGCGATAGTGCCACTTATAAAGAGTAAAAATTCGAACGTGAGAGCTGCCGCAGTAGAGGTTGTAGGGGGACAGAGTCTACCACAGGCAGCCCTTGAAGCTCTTGTACCAATTTTTGAGGATAAAAATGCGCTATTTGCAGCATCAAGCCTTTTATACAATCAAAAGCTACCGCAAACAATCTTTGAGGTACTAATTCAAGTTCTAGATGATGAGAATCCGGATATGAGATATCAGGCAGTACGGGTTCTAGGGCAACAATCTACACCTTTGCCACAAGCAATCTTTGAAGTACTAATTTCACTCCTAGATGAGAAGAACCCGAATGTAAGATGCCAGGCAAGACAGACTCTAGGGGAACAATCCAGATTTTTATCATCAGAAACCTTTGAAGTTCTCGTTTTGTTTCTGAAGGATGAAAATGCCGATGTGTTTTCACGTAGCATTTGTTCTACATCGACAAGCAACCCTACCACAGGCAACCCTCGAGGCACTAGTCCCACTTTTGAGAGATGAGAAATCCCATGTAAGACGTTGGGCAACGTCTGCGCTACAACAACGATCAATTTTACCAGAGACAATCCTCGAAACGTTTGTCTCACCCCCTCCGAAATAAAATTGTTTGCGTGAACGTGATCGAGGAATTATTAAGGAATTGCAATCAATTCTATGCAATACTTCCAAAATTAGACACCCAATGTTGGAAGCGCCTATATACCGTTTGGCTGAGAAGGAGTTTTCGCGAACAAGTGAGTTGCTACCTCAAAGATAATATCCTCCACATTGATATGCCTGAGGGAGGAAGGGAAGTATTTCTTGAGATACACAATCTAGAGAATTTCAAGCGTGCTACTCAAGAGGTTCGGCTTGAATTGGGCGTTCCTTCTGGGAGCGCTCCGCAGGAAAGCATGTCAAAAAAAAAAATGACATCGCAGAGCCACGGATATCTATAAAGAAAGAATACCAACAGACAGGCAGGAAGAAGGGCAAAGGGGACAAATTCAACCTATCACTGTTATTGAGAAATCCTTTCACTAAATGGACACGGAGCCACTCAGAACTAGATGGGGAGGGGCATTCCACATAACGTTGCATGTATTGCCAGTTGTCCAAGTAAAATAGTATGAGACTATTTACTTCCGACAGCGTATGACCTCAGCTTACTTGTCTCGGAACAAAAAGAAGAAACCATCATGCAAGGTGTTAACGTATTTCCCGGGTAAACGGCGCACCCGGGTAAAACGGCGCACATAGCCACGGCTCTGTTGGCTCTGTTACCCTAATCCTAGAGGTTCGGATAATCCTTTATTCCATCGTGCATTAGTTCCGTAGGGACTAATATGATCCATTGGCTGTGACGTTCTGATTCTCTGACAACTTGAAGCCCTAAAACACCTTATAATACATATATATTAAACTAGCAGGCTGCCTCCATTAAAAAGCTTCTTAATATATTTAATTTAGACTCTTCTTTACTATTAACTTAAACACTGAATTAACTAATCAAGGGCTCCTTAACGATAATGCATAATATTATGATCTATATAAGTCTCTTAATTAACTATAAAAGCGCTAAAGTCAACATTTAAGAGCCTTATTAAATAATGGTATTTTAATAGTTTCTAAGAGTAGAGAGCTTGCGCAGGCATTTAATCAAGTTAATGGCCCCCCTTCAGCCAGGCAATCAGAATAAGACTTCGCAGGCATATTAGCGCGCACCCCTTAGGTGCAGCAGATGCTAGTAACTAGGTTATAAACATAATACATGCCCTAATCCTCCTAGCTAGTAAAATCTATATTTATTTGGTTTTATATACAATTTGTATGGGTTCAAAAAATAATGTGGGTCCTAAGTGCGCCGTTTACCCGGGTGCGCCGTTTACCCGGGAAATACGTTACTCGAGACTTACGGCCGAAACCTCAGCCCTAAGAGTAAAAGCTGGCCTTAGCGCTTATATACACGTGTGTATCTGAGCAGGTAACTATACTTAGTGCAATTTGATCGTGCCTCGTAAGACACCTCAGCCTCACCCGAATTTCTCAGTCGAGAAGTTTGAGTTTGAGGTCGGAGTTAGGGCATTTGGTTGATGTAACTTTCCACTTGCCATTGTCGACCATCGTTTTCGCTAGAGGTGGGGCCGACGAGGCGGCATACCGAAACATGGCGAAGTCCCGATGCCGTATACAGACTATACGACGTAAAAACATGGATCGATGGGTCTATATATATCAAGGACTGGTTGTCCTTGCCAGCACTTCTTACATCATGCAATAGTTCACATCATTTTGACCATTCCACAACACTCCTAATAAGCAGCCATGGCGAACGAAACCTTTCAGCTGGCCTTTCCTGATCTCCCCGTCCCGACTCCCACCAGAATATCTTACGGCATCTCTTTCGCCGAATCCTGCGCAAAACACGTGACGGAGACCTTCCACAAGTCTGCCGCCTATGTGATTGCTTCAGCGAGTCTTTCCAGGCAAACGCCCTATCTCAGCCAACTTGAACAGGCCCTGGGTAGCAACCATGCCGGCACTTGGATTGGCCTCCGTCCACACACCTTCTGGGATGATCTCGTGCCCATAATCAACGACATTCGTGAGAAGAAGGCGGACATCATCATCAGTCTCGGCGGTTCCTCCATTGCAGATGGTGCCAAAGCCATTACATACGCACTCGCCAACAATGTCCAAACCGTCGAGGAAATGCGCGCCATTGTTAAGCCCACTCCTGAAGACCTTGCTCGCACAATCAAGGTTTTAGAACGCGATGGCGTTGGAAACGCACCTACAGCGCCATTGATCTTCATTCCCACCTCTCTCTCTGGGGCTGAATACTCCAAATTCGCCGGCGGTACCAACGCAGTAACACGCCAAAAGGATCAGCTCACGCACCCTGGAATGTACGCCTCGCTTGTCATTCTCGACCCTCAGCTGACAGTGACAACTCCATTCAACGTCTGGATTCAGTCTGGTGTCCGGGCCATTGATCACTGTTGTGAATCCGTGTGCAGCTCAAACGCGCAGCCCGCCGTCGATATCTCAGCTGAAAAGGGACTGAGGCTGCTTATCCCGGGATTGTTGAAAACTATTGAAGATCCACAAAACTTAGAAGCTCGCCTAAACACTCAACTTGGCGCGCGTTTGGCTATGACTATGCTGAATGTCAATCCTATGGTGATGATGGGGGCCTCACACGGCATCGGTCATCAGTTGGGACCTCTTGGTGTAGGACATGGGCATACCAGTTGCATCCTGCTACCGGCAGTCATGAAGTATAATGCTTCAAACGCTTCTTTGGCGAAGAATGATGTTCTCGCACAACAGGCGAAGCTGAAGGAGGTCCTCCTCGCAGAAGACAGCATTGCATCAGTATTGCGGGAAGCAAAGATAGACATTGAAACCTGTGATGTTGGAGACGTTCTCCGCGCTATTTTCAACAAGCTGGGCATGCCAGCTACGTTGAAAGAGGTGGGCGTTGGCAGGGACAAATTCGACACCCTGGCAAAAAATAGTTTGAACGACCCATTTGCGCCTACGAATCCGGTGCCATTGTTGAAGAATGATTATGACAAGGTAATGGAGATTCTCGAATTGGTGGCAGGCGATGCATAGAATGATGAGAGTTGAAGTATGATCTTCTTCTACTCTCTACTTATTTTATAGACCGCTTTATAGAACGCTATAACTCAATGGACTTTTCAATGATATATTCGATGCACAATCCCTCAGTGTACAGTAATCTATTCGACCCAAAAAGGCCTACCATGTGAAGGCAAACCACCTATTCTGATCAGGGGGCAGGTGGATTGTACGTAAAATCTGCGCACCGTTTATACGTAAGTATTAGGTCAATTGATGTATAGGCCCCTTCGTACTACCGAAGTAATGCATCTGTGCATAGAAGAGACAGCTCAGTTTACAAGAGTCCGTTCGTCCTTTTCCGCAAGCTTTCTCTGCACGAAATCATCAAGTTCGTCCCTCTCTTCAACAGTGAGCAAATTAAATCTATCATCCAAGTCCCCATGCCCGAAGAACCGACGGTCAATCTTTGCCCAATACAACATATCAAAGGCCCAGCTTCTCCTCACCGCATAACACACCCAAAAATCACCGCTCTGCCAGCTTTCCAGCATATGCTGTGAGAGGCGATCATCATCCGTCAGAATACCTCGTGTGATTAAATCCTGCTCACGTTTCTGTAGCTCTGCAAGGAATACTGGAAATCGTTTCTCATACTCCTTTGTCCACTCATCTAGACCTTCATTCCAGTACTCCGGGCGCTCCAGAAGTAGCCAAAAGGGCGGACTATATACAAACTCTGCCGGAGCAGCATAAGTAAACTCCCAATCAATCACCCCAACAGCCTTGAAGCCGTGTTCCGAATCCGCTAGTACATTTGCTGGTCGAAAATCGTCACAGATGAGCTTAAACGGCCCATAGTCATGAGAGCACAGCCGGTTTTCCCGCGCCAGTTTCCGGAATAAGCATCTGGCAATATATTTGCGTCTGCAGTCTTGCGCGGACTCAATTGCATCATTGCGCTGTACTGACAGATGAGTCATGTGCATTTCTGCAAGGGCCAAAAAGTACGCTGAAGCGGTGTTGAAGGTAGTCTGTGGTAGCAGATGAGGTGGGAAATCACCTAGTTGAACAAGTTCATTCATGTTTATAGTTAGGGGACGATGAGTAACTGTCCATTCGTCGTCATAATCGTCATCTTCTCGGTTTGTGATGGAACCTATCTTGGCAAATGATTTCTTGGCCAACTGGAGTAGGACATCCGCCATATTGCTATACACTAACCGAAGTCGATTCTCGTGTATATTAGGATCCAGGATACACCGTTCGTCATCTTGAAGGCCCGGGGTGTTCAGAGCATCAACAAGATCAGAATCATTCTCAATGTATTCCATGACGATGAATGGGCCGAGCTTCGCTGGACTGTCATCAGCCATGCCATGATGCAGAACATGTGGGATGCGTATGCTGGTATGTCGCTCGATAAATTTCATAACTGACACCTCTCGCTGAACCTTCTCCTCAGCAAACATAGAAACTCCAGGAATAGGAAAGCGTACAATGGCTGAACCACCATCGACGAACTTCATGCGGAACATCAGATTGAATGACCCTTTCTGTGGATTAAATAGTTCTTCTGGTGAGCCACCTCTATGTTGGATGATGGCACGCCCGACTTCTCGGAAAATCTCCTCGTTGAAAAGATTGTCTCTCCAGTTATAAGCTATATTGTCACTTCTTTCCCACGCAAGATCGTCAAACATCATGCGCTGCTCTGTAGCAATTGGATTGCCGTGATTAGACTGCATTGTGATATCGTGTCGTTTGTGACGAGGAAACCCGGTGAACGTAAGTAAGCCAATTGAAGTAAACAGACTTAGTCAATCTACTGGTGCAGCGCTAAGGCCCTAGGCAGATACGGCGCTGAGATGGCTTCTGATTGGTCTGCTGGTATGTAAATGTATACTTCATGCTCCTAAATGCAAAATTGCTCCGTGATTGATTGAGATACGGTCCTTTTATGTATCATAGCCGACGAGGATCGACACTTTATTTATACTCTGTGAGGCAAACAGTCTACCTTATAGTCGTGGCGGCATATCGAATGAAGCGGACAACGGAAGTAGACTATCTCTTCCATAACCACTACCGATTAATACCCAAGTTCGAGACCGCAATCAGAGTAGCCAACTCCGGTGCTTGCGCCAGTCCTGTCTCGTCCCTTCTCTCAAGTCATCCACATTGAGTAAATCTACGCCCTCACGCACCAACACATGCCACACATGATTACGCAAGCCTCGCGGCCAGGAAGGCGTGCCCCAGTAACGAACCTTGAGACCGCGAGAATGGGCATTCTCAATCTGCGAGCGAATCTTGATCAGTTGGTCTTCCGAGAAACGGTTTCGATGAAGACCGCCGATTGTCTTCCCGAAGTTCACCGAGGCATAATAGCTATTCGAAAAGTCGTATTCGATTGATAGCTGATCCTGGTCAGACGTTGGCGACGTCAATGCCAGTTTATCCAAGGGTGCATCGTAGAAAATGTCACGGTAGCTGTCATTTGTTATCACTTGGTGTATGGGTGCGTTACCGGAGGCAACAATAGTGATAGGTCTTTCGTTAATGGCTGTTCCATTATAAAAAGTCAAGTAGCCTGCCTCGCGTAAAGGCTGTAACTGGTACATCACGTAGGGCCATAGCTCGTCACCGTCCGTTTTGAAGTCAATCAGTAGAATCAATGTCTGAGTGGGGTCTGCAGCAAAGACTCCAGCTAACGGGGTGGTAGGCTCAAAATCGTCCGGCAAGTCTAAAATATGAGAATTGCGCTGATGGAGAATATCTAAGAGGGGATTGAGGTATAGTGATCGCAGAGTCGCCCGGCGGTTCAGGACAAACGGATTGTGGCCAACCAGAAGATCCTGGTCGGACAGCCAGATGTCCGCCTCAACACCCATGCAACCAGCTTGAAGAGCTGAGTGCAGAGGGACGTCTCGCCAATAATCATTGTGAGAATGACATCTGCTGACGGGAATCCCGCGTGTGTCTCTCTGCGAGATGGCGGACAGACGACTATTGGGGAGCAGCCACGCATCAAGCCGGTCGTCGAAATCGTCAGGGAAAAGAGTGAAGAGGCAACCCAAAGAAATCGAAACGATATTCAACAGGCCCCTAGACCCAGAGAAAAAGTCAGGCAGTTATCAGGGGAAAAAGCACGACAAAGCCACTTGTCTGGGAGCTCACAGTAGTATCACAAACCCCCAGAATGGGCGTCGGATATATCGGCATAATATCGCTCTCGGCGTTAAAGGGTGAGCATTGCAATGCGCATGTCGGCAATTCGTTAAAGTAGAAGCATAAGAAGCCCATCGAAACAATAATGATCGTTGCGCCACATTTCGACGCTCATACGAGCCATGCAAAGGCGGTGGCGACTCGGAAGTAGCAAGACGATACTCATCGTCGAGAACTACAAGAGGGACATCATCCTCGGAGGGTATATAAGTCGTTTCAGAGGGGCTCATCTTGACATTTCATTCCAGCATCATCATTACAAATGAAAGAAATGAAAGACAACTCTCCTTGATGGACGCTCAAGATTGGACGACGCTTTGATCGCCGAGGTCGTTCGCGTCTAACCGGAAGTGGCTGACCTCGGCTTTTCGGGTTTTATTACTGTATATGGTATAACCAAGAGCTTGTTCTCTGTGAGCCTTCTGATTGGCTCAGCTGGAACTATATATGACTCAAGGTAAGATTTCAGGTCAGAATAAGGGTATTCACATTTATATTCAGCGTTATATACATATAGATACTTAGGGAGTATGTACAAGCCAACAAATCGGCATTGCCTAGGTACGCAAGTACTGCATGAATGAGATGACTCGTAGTCCAAAAGTAGTGTGCATAGAAGTATTTTTCTGCGAATAGTTACTCAAGCGCAGACAGGCTCACTGGAGCCAGAAGCGGCGCAGTAAAGCGAGGAACCATCCTGGACACAGACATCACCGGAAGGGCAAGACTGAATTACCCATGCACCGTTGTCGCAAATACCGAAGCTGCTACCAGTGCAGCGGTATTCGCCACTATTAGAGCAGGAAGCTCCGGCGACAGGGCAGGTGCTGCTTGTGGATGTTGGGGCGGTGCTGGTTGTTGTGGATGAGGATGTGGTGGTGGTGGAAGTGGTAGTGGGAGCAGTAGTGGTGATCAAAGTAGTAGAAGTAGATGTGCTGCTGCTCGTGGTGCTAGTGCTCGATGTAACGACGGTGGAAGTCGTAGGTGAAGGAGTGGACGTGCCGGTAGGCAAATAGGCATATACTGAAGAAATGAAACCGGTGTTCTCCCAGGCTTGACTTGCATCCCAGACCATGATACCGCCAAACGAGGTGTAGTTGTTATCGATGACATAGTCGATGACTTCGCCGATAGTAGCAGGTGGTTCATAGCCGCCTCCAGCCCCCGTGTTGCCAGGGACTCCCATCATGACTCTGACATTAGGGTTCAAAGAGACGGTCTTGGCCCAGTTGTCCCAAGTGTCGAAGTTGAAGTTCCATTGGGTTTCAGAACCTGCTGTGAAGCTTGAGATTCCACAGCCGTTGTTGTAGAATTGAATCCAAATGGCGTCAAAGTAGACAGTGCCAGCAAGCATTGGACCATCGGCTTCATCTGGATAGACACATTGTGGAGCGGCAGTTAGATAGTACGTCTTGGATGTATCAGTTTCGTAAAGGCTGCGCAACTGATTGGCGTAAGTGGGCATGTTGCTCATTTCAAGGTTCTCAAAGTCAAAGTCGAATCCATCAACGACTGCTGTTCCAAAGGGGCGAAGTACAGAGCTGTTGTCAGAAACAGGTCCGAAGACTTCCCACACAAGATTGGCAAATTCCGTTGCTTCAGCCTCGCTGGTGAATCCACCTTCGGTGTATGTGCCACCTCCAGTAGACAGAAGAATAGTCTTTCCAAGACCCTGGCAAGTAACAATATCTTCGCTATATTCGTCCAGATAGCATTAGCATCTCTAAATTTGTAGTGACAATCCTTACGATGAAACAACTCACGCAATTTGCGGGCAATCAAGCAGCTCAGTCCCGTCAAAGGTAGTGCAGTTGTTGCCTGCGTTGGCGAAGTTGGTTTCAGGATAGCCGCCCAGGCCGTTGTACATAGTAATGAAGGAGAGTATGTAAACCTGCGTTATGATTAGTTTACCTCCAATGCGTCTCAGAAAGCGATCATACATCGACCTCATCGGCGCCTGCAGAAACGAAGTTGATTAGCTTTACGTATGCTTCTCGTAATTACGGTAAAGTAAACAAACGTACTTTCACAATAGTAGCTCAAGCGCTCTTGGTGGCCAGTACCAAGAGTATTGACGGAGTTTTGGCCTAAAACATTCAGTTAGTGCTCGCTTCTAAACATGTATCTGGGCCACTCATATGAGAGAGTATTTACCCCAGTAGACAGCAACGTTGTTAACAGCATCCAAGTTGAGACCGGCTTGAACACTTGTAAAAGCTGCTGCAAAAGCAGCGAGATAAGGAACGCATTTCATCATCTTGAAGGAAAGTGTTTTGTCTAGCTACAAGCTAGAAGTGATAGAAAAGGAGTGTGTGTGTGTGTAGAGAAGTAAACCAGTACTTTCTGGAAGCTAGCTAAGGAGTGACAATCACCAGAAAACCCCTACTGTAGAAAAAAAAGAAAAAAAGGAAGGAAGGTATGTTTGAGTAGGGTAAGAGGCATCTTATATAGACCGAATTCCTAGACTTTTGAAGCACGTTGTATAACACGTTGTATAGAAGAGGGTTACACTGTGCACATGGCCCTTCATTCACAAGACCCTCGGAATGTTTTGAGGGAACTTGGAAGTTACTATAGCATGAGAGATATGGGACTCTATCTAGGGCTACAAGGGTCAACTAGATGCGATATAGCATGTCAAGAGCAAGTAATCAAGTCTATCGATATTGAAGAGTGTCTTGGGTGTCATGAATGTAACACTCTACGATAGACTGCTCGATATACTCCAGCACCACCTAGGTAGAAAGCCGATGCGGTTCTGTGATGTGAATAATCTGCAAACTACCTAGTACGAGGGCTAGGAGGTCATACAGGCACTTTAGTGCGAACGCCACAAGCCACAAATTGCTACCCCAGCTTCATATAGACATTCCTCAATGCGAGTGGATATGCTGTAAGGGGGCTGTCAAACAGTGCTGAATTTTATGGTGAACTGGCGGTTCGGAGAGTAAGCGCAATAAACAAAATATGAGTTTCTTATAAAATAGAGGAGATGCACAGGCTATTTAACAGCTTCATATCCAGCGGTAACAAAAGGGCTGAAAATGAGACTGCATGGCTCTTCGGGAGATCCCCAAGGCACTGATTAACCATTAATCTCTCTTGAGTTAAAAGTCTCCCCTGAGATAGATAACGATAGTCTAATTTGTTGGCTATTGGGGTATAGGCATTGGCTAGTGCCTTAGAGAAACGTCACTGTTGCATTGCTCTTGTAACCTCCATCAAGCCCTAACTCCCGCTAGGCCCACTCCTTACAACTTACTACTGGGAGTGCCTGGTCTTTTCTGTAAATGTATATTATCTAACCAACTATTGTAGTAGATTATAATGCAGAGTTTTAGCTATTCACAAATCTTACATTTGAGTTAATGACCTCCGGGCTAGTCCTCTCGCGAATGTGACACTGTGAGCATGACTGCAAACATGACCTAGGCGTGTGATGTGGTACATTGAAGGGTTGTATCTAACAAAACACCTGATTAAAAAAAAAGCGACATATAACAGAGACTTCAGCCCATGTTTACAAAGTAGAAATGCATGAGATAAAAGGTCATTTGGCAGCCTATCTGGTAATCTAATGTATGGCATCGTGACTGCTTTTTAGTGTCACCCGCTTCTATCTTGGCTAATAGCCTAATGCAGGGGTGCGTCTCGAGTTGTTGGGGGCTTGTCCTTGAATTAATTAGACTTCTTCTGACATTCTATTATTATTTAAGTGCTACGCTACTACCACCTTTTATTCGTGAATCTGCAAGTAGGTGCGCGACGGCATCTACGCGTAGCACAAATCCAACAGACCATAGTCTTTATGTCTACTGTGGTAAAAAAATGAAGAAGACACTACAATAACTTCGTTTAAATTATCCACATATTGCTCGATAGATTTGTCTCTAAAGTCGCACATTAGGGTATTGGCGCCAGTCAACTCACATCAACTGCAAAGATGCTCGGGTTAGAATTAGCCCCCATACGTATGTTCCTTGTCCACGATAAGCATGTCTTGTTCAAGAAAGGAAATTTTATGTAAACGTGTTTATTGTTCTTAGGTATACGAGCGCGTACCTAGGTATTCCAGATAGATTCTTGAAATAAAGCTGCATCTCCGCACGTTATATATTTGATCCTCCACCTAGGTACGTATAATCCCACGTACATACACGGATGTACGCACAAGTTACATTTTTCTTGGCAACCCATTTCCCAGGTTATCTTTAATAATCAACGAAGGCACAGCGCCTGGGCATTTCATGATGTACGTACCTAGGTAATAGTTAGGGTTAGTATTGGTAATAACCCTAATTTGGCCCACAGTAAGCTGACCGCGCAGATCTCGATTCAAGTAAGCTTATGCACAGCAAATCATCTATTGCCATTTCTCGATAAACCTGGTCAATGTTGGGATGATATAGAGCTCTTTTACGATGCATTATTGGAGGATAGCCACTTGCCTGCACATTACTGGCTCTGCATAGTGAGTGGAAAGATTCAGTCGTAGATATATATAACAATCGACCTGGAGTATTGAATAGTAAGGAGTCAGGAGACTTATTCAGAGACATTTAGGCCAATTGGGTGAGACCAGTTCCCATGTTAGGAGTGGATTGCATGCTGAACGTATTGAACTTGAAAAGAGAAAAACAGTAATTATCCACTGTCAAGTCCATTTGTAATCATGAATTTTTGGGAGGTAATACGATAATAGAATATAAAAACCCAGGGAATGCCCCCCCCAGGGGGCTCGTCCAAGACAATATCAAATTCCTCATCAAAACAGAAACTCATCATTAACCATGTCTCCTACCGTCGTTCTCATCACTGGTGCCAACCGTGGCCTGGGAAAAGGGATCCTTGAACTATACCTCAGGAAACCCAACCACATCGTGATAGGCGCAAACCGTGATCCCAGCCACCCAACATCCACGTCTCTGAAAGACCTACCTAAGGCAGAAGGAACCACGCTGCACGTCATAAAGATCGATGCAACGTCTCCCACGGACCCGGAGGCTGCTGTGAAGGAGCTAGCTTCTGCCAAGGGGATTAAGCATATCGATATTCTGATTGCGAATGCGGGTATCGCTACCCACTGGCCAAAAGTACTGGAAGTTACAATTGAGGATATCCAAAAGCATTTCGATGTCAATGTCTATGGGTTTATTAGTCTGTACAAGGCTTTTAGGCCTCTGCTCAAGGAGGCTAAGGAGCCTAAGTGGGTGACTATAGGGTCAAGCGCGGCGTTCTTGAGGGTAGGTTCTCTGATGTTTCATGATATATTGTTGTTCTTGTTCGCTGACTTTGACCTAAGTGAGCCTGCCATAGTCGGCGTAGTGAAAAATGCTAAGCTTTCGTCTTCTTTGTTTTAACAGCAATTATCTCCCTAAGCAAAACGCCGCGTACGCCCCTAGCAAAGTGGTCCAGCACTGGTACACCAAAGCCATCTCTGCGGAAGACCCTTGGCTGAACGCGTTTCCGGTCGATCCTGGGTGAGTTGTGAGTTCCTAGCAAGCTGTAACGCATGTGCATGTCTAACCTGTTTCATCAGTTGGGTGCAGACAGAACTCGGTAATCGAGGAGCCCATGCTTTCGGGGTTGACAAGGCCGCTGTCACAGTAGAGGACAGTGCCGCCGGGGTGGTCAAGGTCATCGATGCCTCGACTCGGGAGACGCACAGTGGAAAACTGTTCCACTTCGAAGGGGGTGAATTGGCTTGGTAATGTTGAGGTGACAATGTCGATTAAAGCGACAATTACGTAGCATGCTTTCATGTCTTAGCTTCCAATGATTAATAGATTCTCACTGCAGTCCGCGACCAGCTCTCTTCTCCTGAAAAGGGCATTTATGGGCTTTTGCAGTAATATCAGCGCCTAGCTGAATAAGGAGAAGCACGGCAGGCTCAAAAGAACGAATAATAGCCATATGCAGCGGAGTCCAACCCGTAATGTCGTAGGCATCAATATCAAGCGCTTGTTCATTTTCGGAGCGGTGCTTCAGTAGCAGCTGCAATATTGTCAGATTCCGACGTAAGATTGCCCAGTGTATTCCTGAGCGGCCGTCGCAGTCCAGAATCCCTATTTGGGCGCCATGTTCTAGCAGTAAGCAAACTACAGACTCATGGTTCTCCATGACTGCGTGGATTAGTGGTGTGCGATCGTCGCTGTCTTGCTGATTGACATCTATGTTGCCGCTCAAGAGGAGCACCCGTACTATTTGCTCGTGGCCCGTTTGGGCAGCGATGTGGAGGCTACTGATCCAGCCTTTTTCGTTGTTTGCTGTGCTGATAAGCCGTGACATACTCTTGTCATTGGGATCTGGCTGAGTAGAAGGTGGTATGTCTGGGTCCGAGCTTCTGGGCTGGGAAGGTGTATGCTGGATTTGAGTTTGAACTGGCCCTCCATCGGGTTGTGATATATTTACATTTCCAGTACTCGAGAGGGCATTCCACAGTCCCAGATCCCAAGTTGTCACTTCCTCAAGTGTGGGGGGCGCCAAGTGTGATTGCAAGGCGGGTATATTTTGTGAAGAGAATGTAATATCCTGGGTTTCTTGGCATAATAGTTGGTCAGTGGTGTGAGAACCAAATATTGTCTCTGCAAAGTGATTGATTGGGTCTTCTAATGGAGGAGACGTGGATATATTGATTTCACCCCGGGCCACTGCTGATGATTGCTCCGTGTTGTTTACAAGGCGGTTCTCCGTCCCTCGCCGTTTCTTCTCTATAGTAGTTGGAATCATTAATGAGATACAGCCACGCCGTAGGCAGTCAGCAGTAGTTCATGACTTACCGCGGAACTTGCGCTGTGCCAGTCTATTTTGAAGCCGGCGTCGTTCCACCAGATCATCTGCGTTCGCCTCCATTGCCCAGATATATTGCGTCACAGGCTAGACTATCGAGGCATTCACATTATTGTAAGGCAATAATGCACGTCTTGTTTCTAAAATAGAGTCATAGAACCATATATCGAACAGCATAATATGTTACCCAAGTGAAGTTGTCGTATGAAGTCGAACAACACAGCCGAAGCGGACAATGATATTTCCGCTCCGATTGCCTTTAGCTGACACATCAAAACAATCTTACGTCTACGAGCATCTTCTCTTTCATAATGGGTATCATTGAACTAGAATATCACTACCAAATTCTCCCAGCAATCGATATCACCATCAACGCCATGAGAGTTACCACGCCTAACGACACCCCCTCTAACTGAGCAGCACCGCCCTCGCCTCCGAGGATATCAAACGCGTTGCCTACCCCTCCAAACCCCTTGGCCTCTGGGTCTGACGACGAGCTTGCAGAGCTCGTACCACTTGTTGTGGCCGTTGTCGTAGCTGTCATTGTTGTCGATGAGGCACTCGAAGTGCTCAATCCAGAAGATGTACTTGTAAGATTCGGATCTGACGTCGAAGTTACGCTCGCAGCTGTCATGGATAGCGAAGATGGCTGCGCGGATTGCGTTGATGTGCTGCTTTGCATAGCACTCGTTGTTGTCGTTTCGCCAGTA
Organism: Talaromyces atroroseus; assembly: GCF_001907595.1. Classification (NCBI taxonomy): domain Eukaryota; kingdom Fungi; phylum Ascomycota; class Eurotiomycetes; order Eurotiales; family Trichocomaceae; genus Talaromyces; species Talaromyces atroroseus. The sequence continues at coordinate 504,585 of NW_017971448.1, forward strand.
CTTGAATAAATACTCGAAATAAAGCCAGTGGCTATTGATTCTGGCCCCGAGCTGGATTCGACTATCATCGAAGCAGTAGCAGTACTACTACCCATCGTCTCCGAACCGCCAGTCTCCCCTCCACCACAAAGCGCAAAGACTCCATATCCGGACAGGAACTGTCCTAATAGGGTACTGCTGTCCACGCGCGCATCGGAGCAGGCGACGAGCACTTCGGCGTTGATTATATTCACGCCGGCGAGACAAGAACGCGAGCATGTGTTGTTGTCGTTATTATTATCATCGTCATTGGCAAAATCCTTTTTGGTACATCCCGGTATAGCCTCTTGCCACACAGATTCGCAGGAACTCGAGAAGCCTTGAATTTCCTCGAATTGAGACAAAGTGATTGACGATGCGGCATAGTCGACTACTAGTAGCAATGATAATAGTAGCGATGATGAGATATTCCTTGGGACAATCATGATTGATCTTGTTGGTATTATCAGTTGTCGTCCCTATGTCCTCTTTTCAGTCACTATAGTAAAAGGACAGCCCACAGAATTTGAACTGGGTGTTTTCCAACAGGCAAGACACCTAGATAACTAGATAGTACGTGGTACAGTAATATAGTAGAAATTGGCAAGGTTGCTTAGGACTGAGATAAATGACTGGCTGTGAGCGACGTGTCTGAGCTCAACTCATCGGTTTAGGGTGTTTCCAGTGTCCAGCCGGCGAACAAATCAGGTTCATCAATCGACCAATAGTAGAAAATGCTAGCGTTATATCAAGATGCACGATACCACAAGAGACGATCAAATCGACCAGCGATTTGGTTTGGATGAAGAGATGACTGACGTCTCCAACGTCGTGATTGAGAAAAGATGAATAAGAAAAGAATTATAAATGCAGAATTAAAAAAGGGGGACGAGAAAAGAGAAGAAAGACCGGCAGAGATATCTTTCTCGTCATAGGTGGGATGTCAGTTGTTCATGTTTCAGAATGCCCTGCGCTGGGTTTCCAGTTCCGCGAGTCAAAAATTCCAAGGATTGTCCTGGACAAGCACCCCTCTAGTTTTGTATCTCCTTGCATAAACTTTTTGTTATTAAGTAAACTTATGACGCCCATTATGGACTTGAAAGGGCATCCCTAGCATTGAAGAGTCGAAAACCATGCAGTTTCTGAGACATCTAATGACGCAGGTTAGAAAGGGGCTGAATCGCGAATCTAGGGGTAGATGATACATGTTGCATAGTTAATTTTTGTACTTCACTGAAAAAGGTACGTACTTATTTATGAGAAGCTCCTATACACCATTATGTTACATGATTGTCTTGAGCTATGTGCTCTATAAGCAAGAGTCTGGATCAGGCAAATTAGGGCTCACCATACTTAGGCAATTTTGATAAACGGAACAAGCACCAAACTAACTACACAGCCAACTAGAACAGACACTATAATAGCTTTATTAGTGCCCGTAATATCCCTCTTCCTCTCTAAATCCATCATCGCCATTAGACGAACCACCGCTACCATTCCGCGAATGACTTCGGTGTCGTGAGTGCCGATGATGGTGGTGATGGTGGTGGCCATGATGATTTCTGCGTCGATGCTCGTACGCATACTCATACTCATCTTCATGCTCATCATGTTTATGCTTCTGCTTCTTGAAATGATTCTCAAGCAGGCTCCCGGCAATCCCACCACCCACAGCCCCCAATACACCATGATGCACTTGATGTCCGGCAACCACTCCTGCAACACTACCCAAAAGACCACCTCCCAACCCACGCTCGCCGTCGGCTGGCGTAGCATCCTCTCCGACTTGTACTTGAGTGTATGCCTGCTCCATATGTAGTGGGCTTGCGGCGGACGGAGAATGCTGCTGCTCTGCGCCGTGAGGTATGTGTGTCACGCCCTGGTAAGAAGAGGACGGTTCATTACTGCCGCTAGCCAGTAACATATGGGAGTCAATTAGTTAGAAGTAAGAAGGAGAGTAATAGGCCGGAGTACTGGAATCAACGAGTGCATGTCTTACTAATAGTATTCCTGCGCTGAGCCAGTATTGTTCGGATGGTAACCATGCTCGCCTGGGGTATATAGGAGACCCTGCTCATATCCTCCTACATGACTGTATCCCTGTCCGTAGCCCGGGCCATGCGGCTGTTTATTTCCATAGATTTGATAATTATGTTGCTGGTGTTGCTGTTGCTCAGAATATCCCTGTTGATATCCTGCTTGTAGCCTGTCGGTATGGTGCTGGTCGTTAAGATAGGACGAAGCAGACATGATGGTAAGGGCTGCGACAAGTGTTTACTCGATTAAACGAATGCCAAAGACTGTTCCTACTATAAGTACTCTCGGGCTAGCGAAGGTCCGACCTCGTGGCTGATCGCTTGTGACATTTCCAAGTCAGCCGCTGAAGGTCATCCCCGCAGTCAGTCATGCCTAATTGGGTATGCAAATGGGCATGTGTATATTTATACTATGATATTAATACGTAGTAAAGAAGTCGATCGCATTCCATAGCATAGTACAGCTGGTAAATAATCTACCTGGTACTCAAATAAATGTCATATGAACATGGGTATTTTCAAGACTGCTTGCAAAGACAAAACAGAGCCCGCCGTTATGTATAAAAAAAGTATGAAAACAAGTCATGCAGAACAGTCAGTGGAAAAAGGCAAAACAATAAATCTCGGTAAGAAAAAGAAATGGAAACGAAGGTCGTATACTGTTCGCTGCTTATAAAGCGACACGGGGACATCAGAAAACTTTGCTTACTCGATGATCTGCCTTTCGCGACATCCAGCCTGCGAGCATCTCATCTAGTCGTCCAGACATTTCCTTCAGACGTCTGCTTTCTTCCTTAAATAGGCTGCCCGTGATTGGGTGGTCAGGACCAGCCGGTTGCACGTTCGACTTGTCATGTACGATAATAAGAAGATCGCGAATATCATTTTCATCGTCAAGATACGAGCGCAAGCTTGCGTCACTCCACGTCGCAGTGGCTGTAGACGACACGGTAGATATCGGTGTCGTCTCATCTCCTTTGGTTTCGACGCGATCAATAAACTCAGGTGAAGATGAATGTGATGACAACGGCGAGACAGGGTGCTCCTCCTGAGAAGATGTATCCACCATCAAGGCGGGCGGTTGAGGGCTTGTAGAAGATTGAATTGGTGAAACATTCACCGGCGATTCTGAAAGCCTTTCAATGCTGTCAGCATTTCCTCTTAACCGCTGTGGCGGAACAATCGTTGTTGATGATTGATTATCGGCTGGAATAATCTTGATGGGTTCGTCCGCAATGGGATCATCATACATCTTGGAATTCATCTCCATCAACGGCGCCGTGTTTTGCATCCTCACAGGAGACGAAGGTTCACTACTGGGCGCGCGCTGTTCAACAGCCGCTGCGTTCCTCTCTAATGATGTTCGCACTTGAAGGGGTTCGACGGTAATACCAGTTGATGGTGATACCACCCGCCGGATTGAAGAACCATAATCTTCCTTCACAGGTGAGGACACTTCATTCACCGGTACTGCCGCGGCTTCTTGCAAGTTGAGAGGCGTTTGTTGATTGGCCGTTGCGAATTCCGCTGGTGGCTGTTTCTGGAGTTTACTGGATTGTCTCTGAACTCCGGCAGGCTTGGAATTGTTGTTGTGCTCACGCAGTGATTCTGAAGAGACCTTTGGCTGTGGAGAGGACCGAGAAAGCTCCTCGGAGGTCTTTTCCAACTCCTCACCATCGTCTTCTGAGCTTCTGCCCTTCTTGTCTTTCCTCTTGAATAGCCCGCTGAGCATACCGGGCCGTTTATCTTTGCGTTTGCTCTTGTCCCCAGCCGACAAGCTCTTCTCGATGGATTCCAAACTCGCCCGTCCCTATGGAAGCAACGTCAATAAAGGCCATCGCCGCCAATAAAGCATGGATAATACCTCTTGTGGTTCACTCTTGCTGAATGCACTAGCAGTCGAATCGTCGCGGAGAAGATTCGGAGTGAGGGATATCTTCTTTGTCTCCGCTGTATCATCATTGAAGAAAGAATCTGTATTTCGTAGCGTGCCATTCCTCGATCGGCTAACATTCTCCCCTATACGACATTGAGATCAATAAAAAGCACTGAAACAGCAGAAAGTCGTAAACCATACCTGTCCGTTCATATGAGTCGTCGCTTGGACGAGGCCTTTCTGAGCTTGAGCGGTCAACTTCTGTTTCTTCTGTTTCGGCCTCTAGTTCTCGGAAGGATTTCTCTTTGTGTGGCTTCGGTCTCAATGGTTCTACCACCATGTCTTCATCTTGGACGTCGTACTGAGCATCTTGATGTTCAATTTGGCTCTCTTCCTCTTCCGTTTGTTCACCGTCTTCCTCTTCCTCTTCTGTAGAGTAGTCGATATCGGACGTCTCAAAGAAGGTTGGAGATGCAAACGTGACTGTCTTCGCGTTGCGGCGACGCATAGCCTTTTTCAGAGGATTTTTGGACTTTTCTGCATTGTCCCCCAGCATTGTCGCAGAGAGCTAAACAATTAGTTCATGTTGGATATCCACTAATACTGCGTACAAAACCTACATCAACATTCCTATGTTTATTCAACCTAGCGAGCCTTTCAGTGGGAGTTTCGATGTGCTCGGCAGGCAAGTATCCTAACATTCAAGTCAGTAATGGAGTCGACAGAGCAATAGCACAGCAACTCACCAATGCTACCATCTTTGACTACACGAACAAGCCACCAGTAGCTGTTACTGTCGTCGAGCAGAACCATGGTATCTCCTTTAGCAGCGTTGGCCTGCCCTTCCACTGTCGCAACGAAAGTGTGTAAAGCGTAAACAAACTCGAAATCAATATCCTCTAAATAATACATTAGAATGTACACCACCGTTCCTGCGAAGGCTAACTCACCGTCGTCTATGGACGGGGATGATGATATTTTATCCATCATATCATCGTCCAGCATGTCATCGCCTTCCCCTTCTCCTTCTTCCCCATAGTGTCCATTATCGGCGTCACCGGATGCCGTCAAGTCTTCCATGAGATCATCTTGGTCGTCGTAAACAATGTCAATATGGCTATGTTGGTCACCGGAGCCGAATTGATCCAAGGAAACACGAGGGCTTGTAGACATCTCTTCTTTGGCTTCTTGTTCGGCATGGCGCAGCGATTGATTCTGATGGGTACCCGCCCGACCACCCGCAATGCGCGAATTGTTTGACGAATGATCCTGGGCCGACGGAGAGTTTTGATCTTGGAGATCAATGGTGTCTGAAAGTCACGAATTAGTGAATTCCCCGCTATGGCAAGTACGTAAGTAACGGAGAAGGCAAGAACGGACCGGCCCTAATCATCTGCGGTCTTGTCATGATTGAAAATGGTCCGTCGAGAAATTTCTATATAAAATTGACAAAGGAAGGTATGGCGATGAATCCAAGCGTCGTCTGGCCTCATGGAGCAGGGTCAAGGAATCACTTGCCCGCCAATCGCTGGAATTGAGTCGTAAATGAGCGCATACGAACTGGAACCCTCGATGGTTTCCGCTCGGAGAGAAACTCTTATAAGACGCTAAGAACGAAAGTGCAAACGGCTGTTGCTGGGGCGAGAGAACAGTTGGAGCAAACGAGTGGGACGATGAAAGGAACGTAATGCAGCACGCTGCACAAGTGAAAATAGGGTTGCAAAGACCTGAAGACGAGCAATCAGTCGGAGTCTTGCCCCGGCGGGTTGGAAAAAGGCGGAATACGATGTTGGACGACCGAGTGAGTTGCCAGGACACCGGAGTCGAGACGTGCAATCTTAAAAGGGGCTGGGCTGGATGAGCGGTGGCATTTACGGCGCACGGGTACAGGCGCCGTTGCGCGCGTTTGTCGCTTATGCAGAGACTGACGTTAGCTGGTTACCCTCCGATAGGGCGAGATATCTAGGGGCTATTAAGGCGCATATTCTACGTGCATGTGTCGGCCACTGACCAAGACTGACCACGACTGAATCAGCAGCTGAATTGCGAAGTGCTCAGAGTCAGAAGACGATGTGAATGTCAGGCAATCATCACTGCGGAGGACGAATTCGGAGTGCATGCATTCATAGTTCAGAGTTTCCAGCGGGTAACGCGCGGTAATCGCTGGGGACGATTGTTGCACTAGCGGTCCCACTTCGGGTCATTTCTGTGTGGTGATTGGATTTTTCCTGACTCCTCCCCCACAGCGGCTCCCGGGGGACGGTAATTACGTATTAATACGTGCATGAAATACGTATTGTTACGCAGAATGCTGAGATGTGACCAACCATATGCAGCTATTTGATACAGCGGTTGGTTTTGGTTTTCGGTGAGGCCCCTCCGATCTCCATCTCCATCTCCATCACTCACTCTGCTCACCTCATCCTCATCTCCAGCTTTGCCACCGCACACCGGGGAAAGAAATTACAAACATCATACCAGACAGTTGCGTCGCTATATATCTGCGCCATTCCCACTTGTCCCAAAGTATCTTGGCTCTTGCTCAAAACAATTGGTAATGCAGCGTGGGGCCTTATCGTCATCGCTGTTATCCGTCTTCAACAAATAATTCCCGACGAGGGCATGGCATATGCTGGGAGGGAATCGTTTTCAGGCCTGAGACTTGACACAAAATTCGCCAGGGACCGCTCTCCTAGCGCCAACAACAAACGCGACCATGGCGGGCACGATAGAGAGGAAAATCCCTCCTTAGGGAGAGATCTTTCGACGAGACGACTGGAGGATGATGACGAGAAGAGTGTGATCGATGAGCTCCATACAGCGACTCCGCCGATGGCTGTCCCTCGCGCGGACGATCATAATATTGAAGCCTTTGACTCGGGAATTAGCTACTCTCATAAACCAGAGGAGTTCCGACCTTCGTTCGAAAACTTTCTGCATGCCGGGCCGTCGCACATCGAGACAAAACCCAGAGACCAACAGAGCCCACGCCAGTACTCGCCCATCGATGATAGCATACCAGAATCTGATGCCCGAGATCTTGGACGCCTCAGATCGTCACAAACAACACGGCCGTCCGCATTGCGACATGTGCACAACCAGGACGAGGTCCACGCATACGCCAGAGAGCCGAACTATGGTCCGAAAAATGGGTTGCGACACAAAACAACTATAGACAGCGGTATATCTTTCGCCTCTCGAAGAAATGAAGACACAACACCCGCTGCTGAACTCGATCGACCGACCTCCCTCACTTCGGTATCGACCATGTCACCGCTGGAGGAGGTTCGCACACCTTCCGAATACCCTAGAGATGGGCACAGGGACGTGCTGCTTTCACCCCTATCTGCATCTCCCATTGTCCAACGAGCAGTTTCCCTTGATGATCCTAACGTCTGGTCTACAGGGGGGTCCGATGCCGGAAAACCCCGCAGTTACACACTCGACAGACATAATAGCTGGCGACAAATCATGCGTCAGCAACGTTCTCGTCGATCGACCGGGTCAAGCGGCAAGTCACCAGCCAGCGCATTTCTTTCTATGTGGAGTTCGCCCGAGGAGGCGGTAGTTCCCTCTCAGCCGGATGACGAGGGCCAGATGGTCGGCACAGAGTACGTGATTGGTAAGCAGATTGGCTTCGGCGGCTTCAGCACCGTGAAGGAAGCATACAAAGTTGAGGAAGATGGTTCCACCAGACGCTTGGCTGTTAAGATAGTTAAGAAGCATGTTTCTGGAAAAAACGAGAGAGAAAATGATCAGGTGCAGGCCGAATTTGACCATGAAGTTCGTATCTGGCGACAGCTCAATTACCACCATATCCTGTCTCTCGAAGCTGTATATGAAACAGATTACGCAACTTTTTGCTTTACTAAACTTGCCATCGGTGGGACGCTCTTTGATTTGGTCAAGTCCAATCGCAGTGGACTAGATATGGACCTTGCCAAAAAGTACTCGTACCAGCTAGCTTCGGCAATACGGTATCTGCACGAAGATATGCGGGTAGTGCACCGTGATATAAAGCTCGAAAACTGCTTATTGGATCCCGTGATATCCGAGGACGGCACCGAGACTGCCAAACTTGTTCTTTGCGACTTCGGCATGGCAGAGTGGATGACGACTGACACTAGCAGCGAGTCGTTGGATTCGTACGACAACCCAGCCGATCGCCCTCCGACGCAAAACATAGGCCCAAGCGGATCTAGCACAAGCATTGCAGGAAGTTTGGAGTATGCATCACCAGAACTGCTTCTTTCGTCTACAGGGTTGATCGACCCGGTAGTTGATATGTGGGCCTTTGGCGTGGTTGTTTATGCGACGTTGGTAGGCTCCCGACCATTTCAGCATGGATTCGGACCACGATTGCATTCGAGCATTGTCAAAGGTGAATGGAATCATCATGCTGTCCTTGCAGGTAAAGAACATGACGCTACTCGTCAGGAGGCTCTATTTCTGCTACGTCGCTGCATGGAAAAGGATACTAGTTCTCGTTGGACTATACGACAAGCTCTCGGATGTGCTTGGTTCAAGAGTGTCTCTAACCGTTCCGATGAACATCAACATGAGCGGTCCTGGAGGTTTTGATTTTTCTTTTTTTCTTCTCTCTCTCTTTTCGAAATCGATTTGCCGGTTGCACTAGGACGCTTTCTCTATTACACTTCCACGCGGTCCTTATATTCTCGCCTTTATTTCCATGTTTGTACGTGGGGTATTGATTGCATGGTTCATGATTGTTTTCTTCTTTTCCCTCAACTATCTCTTATGATACCCATGTCCTTCTACATTATCGATTCTACTTTCTTGAGAAAAGCGTTCTGCGTGCGGACGGCGTCAGTTATTCCTTTCCATGTCGCGATATACTATTGAGTCCTCTCGGTTTGTTCTGTTTGGTGTGTGAAACAAGAACACAAGGCGTTTGTCAGTTTCCGCTTCTTTTTTCTTTTCTCTCATTTTTCTTTTTTCTCGCAATATGAGGTTTATTCGTCCTTTCTTTGAAATTTGTTTCGGGCTGATCTTTCATTTTCCTTGCGTTTTGTATTTTGTACCAACTCTCCAATGATTTTACGGTTCAACTTCTTCTGGCAATGTGTATTATTTAGCGGATTTTCAAGTTGTCTTTTCATTCCGGGTTCTGGTTTATATGATTTTCATGTCTTTCTGGTTTTGTTTCTAACGGCCGTGATGCTGATATATTGTCTTGTATTTGACCTTAAGACGCTTATATTTCACTCTCTACTCAAAAAGGCATTTTCTCTTCGAGTCTTTGTTATCAGATGAGCAACCAAAATTGTAAATTTAGTTGGATCTACATAGTGACATGAATACAATGCTCTCAATTCATAATCCACAGATAATATACATATACATAAACTTTACTAACAATCTAAGAACTTGGGAAGACAAACTACCAAAGCCTGTTCGGAGCCAAAGTCTTCTCCTTCTTGATACCAGCAGAAGACTTTCTCTCTGCAGGGGAACGGAAGAACAAACTTGGACCCTCGTGAGGCTGCACCAAATAGCTCAAATAACCCCTATGAGCCGGATCACGGTAATACTCAATATCCTTTCGATGCGTAGGATCCGGTAAGCGATATGTGAAATTCCCTCTTGCCATAATCTTGGGCTCTGACAAAGCTGCTGCTGCTTCTTCATCACCACCACCAACAAGCGCCTTCTTGAGAAACTCGTTTCCACTATTCTCGGACCAGGCCATTGAGTAGAAAGGGTGGGTCTCTTCCATCAGAATCCGCTTTATAGAAGCATTGGTATAAAATCGGGTGGTGACTGAGCCGCCGCTGGCTTCGATAGCGGCAATTGCGTCGGCGGAGGCTCGCGATACGACGATGTGGATGGGCTGTTTGAGTGCGTTCTCTTTGCCGCGGCCGAGGAGTTTAATGCCGTCCCGGAATTGGTGCACGCAGTTTGAGTGGAAAAGTTCGCGCACGGTGATGGGGTATCGGGGATCGATGCGGCCTTGGTCAATCCATTCTTGGATCCGGTCTAGATTCACCGTGACCAGGTCGAGGGCAAAGCTGGAGAAATAGTTAGCCTGAGGTTTAGTAGCATGATATTAGAAAGGTTGGGCGTACTAATTCGTGAATCCCCTTTCGCCATGGACAATAATCTCCTTCGTTTGTCCACCGTTGAAATTAGCAGGGACTTTTCCGTGCTGCTTCTGACCTTTGTGACCTCGTCCTGACGTTTTTCCCTTCCCGGAAGCAGGACCGCGACCTCTCCGGATCCTCTTGTTGTATGCGCTGGGGTTGTCGGACAGGGAACTCAAGATGGAGGCATTGCGGGTTTGTTGCTGGATCTGCGGCTGTTGAAATTGGGGGATGAGAAATGGGAGGGGAGGGCGAATGGTCGGACTGGCGAGCTGCGACGCCCTCCCAGCCAGGAACGAGAGTCGGGCTGCCATTGTGGCTCGCTTGGTTGATTGATGTTCTTGCTTCTCTGCAAGCCGCGTTCGTCAGATGGAAAGGGAAGGTGTTTTTGCGGCGGAGGAGGTTTCTCCGGACCCGAGCAGCCTAAGGCACTCACTCTCCACCAAGGCATCTGGCAATGGAATGCAACAAAATCTGGGGTATGTTTCGGATCGAAGTCTGCATGATACAATATTATTTATTTCTCTTTCCATGGCCCCAGAAGTGATGGCTTGCGTTAATAATTGAACGTGCAATCGCTTCCAACACGCCGTACTGAACCAGCTACATTATCTGTCCGCGTTACTCCGTGTCTGTCAACCATATATCATCTGCTCCCATGGACTAGAACATTTCCTTCCCTCAATGGAAAATGGAGATGAATTTTCACTCGAAACACCAACACCGATAGCTCTCGCTCATAATAATGAACAACCAGAGGAACAATACTATTTAACAAAAGCAGCCCATTCCAGCAGCGCCGGCAGTCACAAGCGATCCGGATCGTTACTATCGAAGCTTTCGTTCCTCCGCATGAGCCAAACACTCGAAGAACTGCCGCCCCCTTCACGAAACCTCGAAGTTACCCGCAGTGCCAGTCCCAATTGCGACAATGAAAACAATGGCCTCGGTGTTGGCGGGTCGCGAGCGGTTGGAGCGGGAGGTGGTGGTGGTGGTGGTAGTGGCAGAGCAATGGCAACGGCCATGCAACAACATCAAAGACGAATGCGACGACGAAAGGGCTCGTTGCGGAAGACGGCACTCTTAGGCACTCGGTTGGATGCCAGGGAAAGGAGGAACAGCGCTGGTTCTGCTAGGGACCAGAATGGTTATGCGGACATTGAGAATGATAGAGGAACATCGTCGTCACCTTTGAATAGTGGCGGCATTGTGACGTCTCCTAACGATGAAGAAGAGACCCCGAGAGGAAGCATGGAGCGCAACAGCAATGGCAATAATGTCTTGTCATCGTCATCGTCATCGTCATACTCTGCATACTGGCCTCGGTCGTCGAGAATGGATCGAAATGCTGCGGCTGATCTGGACAAACCGGGCAGTCATGTGGGAAATACTACAGACGAGGAAGACAATGTGTCTCCTTTCAACCACAGCAACCGCAATGTCGGTAGCACCGATAGTAATACTAATCATAATATAAAAGACGAAACAACTGCCCAGGCACGCCCATGCTCCGCAAGCAGCAGCAGTAGTGGTATTCCACGCCTCATTGGAGCAACAACGACTACACCTTCCTCAAGCTCCGACTCCTACTTTCTATCCCATCGTCAGGCGGTCACAGCAGCAACTAACGCTACAGAAAACGCCACTATCCATCAGCAACCACAACAACGCCCTCAATTTCATCGCGCCAGATCCCCACTCGTCACCCATTCAAGCATAGAAATGTCGACTAATCACCATGTGGACGTTGGATGGGACTATGCAGAGACCGAATGGTGGGGGTGGATCATTCTCATCGTTACTTGGCTTGTCTTCGTGGTAGGAATCGGGAGCTCCTTTGGAGTCTGGAGCTGGGCTTGGGACGTCGGCGAAACACCGTATGCGCCGCCGGAACTGGAGGATGATCCTACCTTGCCTATTGTCGGTTACTATCCGGCTTTGATGGTTATGACTGCTGTCATGGCGTGGGTTTGGGTGATTGTTGCTTGGGTGGGGATGAAGTATTTCAAGCATGCAAACATATCGGCTGATGATGGATGAATTCGTCTTTCTGAATTTCGATATAGTGGTTACGAACAGTCGCAGGCCGCTGTTTGTGTTGCATTTCACATACTATAATAATCCCGACTAACTGTATAATATACTCCTTTTCGAAGTGCGTAAATTTAACTTTTTGTGAATTTCCTATTCCCAATTGTACATGAATCAACATTTATTTCTTCCAAGCCTATATGTACGCCGAACCCTTCTCTGTGAACTCCTGATAAACGGTGGCAGAAAAAATCTATTTTTTTTTTCAAGTGAAAAATACCGATTACGATGCCAGTTCTAACTGCGTAACATTCTGCGCCAACGAATCAAGCTTCGCCGATCCATTGGTGATTTTGGCGGAGTTCTTCTTCGGCGTCACAACTGCTGGAGGCGCCAGGCCTTTAGACAGAGCGTAGACGGACGAACGATCATGATTTGGGTCATCATTGTAGAATTCGTCCAGGATCGGATGCAACAAGACAGTTTGTTTATGTATTGTCAAGATTGAGTTGGTCGGAACCGTGACCCAGTTATCTAGAGGTTGTTAGCATTCTTATGTATTTCTTGATCGCAAGCCGGCATCTTACGCCTTTCAAAGGTAATAGGCTCACTAGCCACGAGAACAATATCGGCTCCCTTGTCGTGACGCTCCATTTTAAAATGGCCCTCTTTCTTGCCCTCCTTCCACTTGGTGCCAGACGAGAAATACAGACTCGCCGGCTCATCAGTCTTGCTGCTGACGTATCGAGTACAAATCACGGTGTGACCATCAGTCACGGCAAAGTTGAGCAAACTCCTCGTCTCGAGGTCAGACACTTTGTACTTTTCGGGGATTTGACGAATGAGCTCGTTTATCTTCGCAATCGTCTTGAACATTGTCTGTCGCAAAAGCGCTTGACCAAAGCCATCAGGACCCGGGTCAGAACTGGGATCAACACCGCCTTCTTGCTCCATTAGATGCAGAAAGAGAGCAAATGCCCATTCGCTATCAGTGCCGCCCTTGACACCAAGGTACCACTTATCACTCAGTAATTCGCCGAGTGGCCGCTTGATGTATTTCCAGCCGCCGAGATTGCCATTGTGCATCCACATCAGCGAGTTGTGCTGGAAAGGGTGGCAGTTGTTGTCGGCCAATGTGCCTTCTGTTGTTGCTCGGACATGCGCAAAGATTAGATTGGAGCAGGTTTTGCTTGCCAAGCGCTCCAGATTCTCGCAGTTCCAAGCTGGCAGCGTTGATGTGAAAATGCATGGCTCTGGCCCAAGCTTTGGGTCTGGGTAAAAGCCTACCCCGAAGCCATCACCGTTCACAGGACGGCGTGTGTCCTATTAAATATTCAATTAGCTCTCTTTCATTATGTGTACAATAATGAGTCATCTTACCAATCTTAGCCGTGAGTCATAGGACTGTGTCAAGATTGAATGACTGGGCTCTGTCACCAATTTGCTCAGGAGAATCTCGCTTCTGCCTTTGTATACCTGGTGCCATGTCAGATGTCTATTCATGCAGTGATATGTCTCCCTTTTTAGGCATCAGCGTGGTTAACTTACAAGGAAGCGGCACATGGCAGCTTTGCGAGATCTTGCAAGAACAGTGTAGTTCTAAGCAAATCTTCTTGTCTCGCCTCTCTTCGCAGTTCCTTGTTCCCTTTTCTGCTGCAATTGGAATTATATAAAGAAAGAGAATGTAAGTCCTTGAAGATACGTAGCCGGAAGGAACGGCGTTGCGAAGAAATGATTAGACCAATTCACTGCGCGGTAGGTAGCACGACGGCCCTGACAATCAACAAATATAACACGAGAAAGAAGAAGGGAGGGAGAAAGAAAATCGCAGGTGTACGTTCAGGAGATATAAATATTCGAAAGAGCGGTCTCCGAGAGTTGTACTGTTCAACATGCCGGCTAGCTCTTATTGGCAGCTGCTCACCTGACGCCATCATCGTGCAGCATTGTGGGGGCCGCCACTTTTCTGCCGTGACTTTACTTAATGAGGCTAGGCCTCCCGGTATTAGACCGCCTTTCTGGTCCCCATCAAAACTCTTTTCTAGCCCTAATCCACTTCCAAGCACAACTAGGCAAGAAAGACAACGCTCGGGCAATTCCACATTTCTCGTTTGGATCAGACTGGTGACTTGACGGTATATAGGACGAGTCATTCAGAATGGTCGGAAGCCTAATGTGGTCTTTTTTATTTCTGTGAAGGAAAAGCGGCACCATCCTGGGGAATGACTTATTCAATCTAATTTCGCGTCTTCCTAGATTATGAGCCCGACAATATCAATGAATATTGTCGAAGCCTGAACAATATGGCACATACACAGAATGTGTCAGGTAGGCCAAAGGGCGTTGTGTATTCATAAAGCGCTTTCGAGAGTTTCAAAAGGTGCGATGTGCGAGATCAGTTCTCATCCTTGCCTCCTAAATTGCCCTGAGAGATGATGTTTATCACTTGTATATAGCAGGAATGTATCTATCGACCTAGCTTAGGACTCACTTATTTATCAGTGAATCACCACTGTCATTTTTCCTACACCGATCTGCTAAGAGTCACCTTAGTTTTTCTATAATCTCAGACCGAAGAAAAATGACACATATTTAGGCCTGTGTTGAGATAAAGAAAGGTATATAATCACTTGCTCGCTTTCCTACATTTCAACTCTCGCATTTATCCAACCTAGATCTCAAGCTTCCAAGCTGATTGTGACCCATTTCAACAAGCTTTGTTTTTTTTTTTTTTTTTTTTTTTGGGTGAGATCTACCTTTCTTATGAACACATATCACATGTGTACCAGCTAGTGTATTTCAAGATTATTGTCGTTGAACTGGGCTAATGAAGCTTAGGTACATTGATTGACATCTGTCCGACTTTCTACAAAGCAGAGAACCCCTACCTTCAAAAATGACAGCCGAGCGCCCCTTGCTCCCCCAGATCCCCTGGAGGTATGGCTCGCTGGACCATGTTTATGGATGTCATGGTAGTCCCGACATAGGACAATCGGATATAGCACAGTACTCAGGGATCATTAAAGTAATGCCTGGCCATGTGCAAATTGTTGAGAAACGTCCCAATTTCTATCCAGCACTTCTCACCGACATCAATGACGAAACACCAAGCCATGACATTGTCGTGGCTGGCATCTCTCCACAAGCAGTCTTACTCGCCCGAACCACCCGGCTTACGGCGTGCCAGAAATGCATCTCGGATGTAGCCTTCAAGATTATGCAGATAATGTCTGTATCAGGTAGTTTTGACTGTGCTGATCCGCTAGTGCGCTTATACATCTTTGTACCAGCACTAGAAGTGACCGCATATCGAGAGGTGGCCACAGTTCCCTCGGTAGAACAGGTCATGTCTGACCTCACGATGGCCTTCAATCAGTCCCGTGGCCATCAATGGGATGTCTATGTGTGTCAATACTTTCCCGGGCTAAATATGCCACTTCTTTTCGATTGGCAACTACACATAGGAGCCACCAGAACCGAGGTTGACCATTATGACCGTGTGAACATGGAGAATGATGGAGCTGCCAGAATCGTGATTGACCGTGATAACTGTGTGAACGTGCAGGATGCTGCACGGCCGTTTCGGATAACATACAATGTCTAACGACCACTTGGATGTAGCTTCTTCTCTTTCATGCCCATCAAAATGAAATTCCACTTATCAGATATTGCAGAAGAACGGCACATCATGTAATATCAATCTGCGCTGCCCATATAACGGACATCAATGCTCGCAGTTTTGTAGAAGTCTTAGATAAACATGAATCGAATATAGAAGTGTTGTAAACCAGGGTAAGCCTAGGGCTAGTCACGACTCACCGCTGAACAAAGAACCTTGGTAGCAACAGAATATTACCTAGACAGCCAGTAAACTGCCTCTTTCTTGTCCTCTTTTCTTCTCTGCTCTCATTCAATTATAGCTACCGGAGCATTTTTCGCCATTCTTTGACAAACTAGCCGAAGCGGCCCGTATCAAGCGTGCCAAAGCGGCTAGCATTTGGAAGCAAACAACCCAGGGACCGCCATAATCACCGACGAGGGTTTCACCGAGCAGGAGAATGCAGAAGTGCTGTCGAAAGTGGTATCGTACGTCCGCAATGGCGGTCTGGCTATAATCGGCCTGCACTTCCCCTCGTTCTCATCAAGGGAAGCGATCAATAACCTCTTCGCGTCTGGCTTTGGTCTGCCTTGGAAAACTGGAGACTACAACCGCACTACCTTCTAAGTCAATCCGTCATGCGTTCTTCCTGGGCCTCATGGCGATTCTAATTCCGTGCCGTTGCCGTTCCCGGAGCCGTATTGCATGAAATCATTCCATATCAAGGACGCCCGGCCTCATGAGAAAATCTTCATCCCCGTCCTGGAGGCCCATAGTCGCCCTTGTTTGCTCCTGAGTACGTGGACAGGTCACAGGCCGCAGTGGCTGGCGCTAGGATTGGGAATGGATATGTGGCCTATTGTGGTGATGTTAACGGCGAGGAAGGCTCGGAGAAGGTGATTTTGGCCCTCTGTGGCTTTCAGAGATAGTGATTATACGAAAGCAAAAGCAGCGGTGGGTATGATGTCTGACTGTCTTTGCATCCTGTCTTAGAGTTATTAGATGTGGTGATAGTCATAATCCGGAGAAGTTGGAAACCCCAACCCTAAGATGAGAACGTGCCATTACTGATGAAGTATAGCTGAACAAGCTGGCATCTTGCAGTGTTCAGTTGCTATATACGACTGGCGTTGTTTTACTTGCTATATGTAGAATATTTGCATTTATAAATTCTGTGTAGTGCATCCCCATGGTAAGCTGCTTCTAGCCGCGTTCGTCTACAAGTAAACTACGCACGAACCAGGTACTTCTGCCACCACTGATCCTGCTCGTCCAGAGCCAGGCGTTGATTTTCTTTTCCTCGAAAGCCATGTCCCTCTCCTTGGAAAATCGTCATTTTCGCTATTCCGCCGTTCTTGGTGATGCTTTGCACCATCATCTCGGTCTGATTCGGGGGGACCACTTTATCCTCACTTCCTTGCAAAAGCAACACTGGCGCCTTAATCTTCTCAGCATTGAAACGCGGGCTACGCTCTCGGTACACGCGACGCCTTTCCTCCTCGTCGTCCGGGACGTTGTCGCCAAACAGCAAGCGGAAGGCGTAGTGGCTCTCGAACTTGTGGGTGTCTTCAACGAGGACTTCGACATCGCTAATGCCATAGCGGCTCACTGCGGCGGACCAGACGGATGGGAACATCCAGATAGCTTCTAGTGCAGCATGACCACCGGAACTGCCACCCATGATACCCACGCGGGTTCCATCCACTCGGCCTGTTTCGACGAGATACGCGACGCAACTTGCTGCATCGGCTGGGTCTAAAGCGCCCCATACTCCGTCAAGGAGATCGCGGTACTTTCGTCCATAGCCTGAAGATCCTGCGTAATTGACAAGAGCTACGGCATAGCCGCGAGATGTATAGTATTGGTAAGTGAGTGCCAGGCCAGGGTTTGTGTGGGAGGTTGGTCCACCGTGCATTTCCACGATCAGAGGTGGAAGAGTGTCTGGTGTCCCGACATAATTCGCATTCTGGGGTGGGAGAAAGAAAGCATGCGAAGTTGTATTCAGATGGCCTGGGCCTTCGGTTCGTGGGAACGAAATATGCTCTGCGCGCGAATAGAATTCCTCTGGTATGTCTAATGGCAGAGATGATTTGAGGGAAGTGAGTTTGGGAAGAGACTGGGTTAGCTCGACGTGGTAGAGCGCTTTGGGTGCAGTTGGGCTCGCTGCGATAACGGCAAAGCTTGTGTCGGAGAGTCGCTTTACGGCACTACCAAACATGCCGGTGAGTGCATCTGATAATACGGTGTATTTGGACGCGGATAGATCAATCGAAACAAGCATCTCTCGTGCATTATTGGTCCAAGTAGCAACGATAGTATCAGCAGTGAGCGAGAAAAAGGTGGAGCTAGTGATTGTGTTATTTTAACGAAATCGGATGACTTCTCTTTTTGCTTTGAAAAAAATCTCACCTGCCAATGAGCCATTCCGGCGCAGCAAATTCTCCTTTCTCAAGACCATCAATGACGATAGGCTGAGGGCCATCTGATGCTTGACGCATGGCTTGTAGCTGCCAGTAGCCGGAGCGATCGCTGGTATAGAACAATGTTCCATCGGGTCCCCATCTCGGTTGACTGATGCTCACGTTGCGGGCCTCGCCGTCAATCTCCGTCACGTCAGTCAACTTCTTATATCCGTTCCAGGACGCAACGAACAATCTCGTGCCTGTCCAGGGCATGTCCGGGTGGTTCCATTGGATCCAGCAGATGCGGTCTCCAGCAGGACTAAACCGAGGGGCCGAATAGAAGTCGGCACCTGAAGCGAGTACATGCACGGTGTTGTTCTCAGCATTCAAAGCCACCAGAGAGTTCGTCTCGGGCTTTGAATGGTGATCCTCGCAAATGGCTATAATCCACTCCGGATGGAGCGGATGAGCGTCAAAGTCGGCCAAGAACACCTGAGGGTCTGCATCCACCACCAGCGCCACGTCCTTCGTAGCGGGATCGAGCGAGTAGACTCCTTTCGTCTTCCAGTCTGCAAAGATGACTGCGCCTTTGCTGGTGGTTGCTAGCGCAGCTCCGCCATAGCCATGCACGGCAGTCCGAGCACTGTAGTCGGCCGGCAGTATCTCACGGCTCTGGCCTTGGTGGTACTCAATGATGGTGCATCGTCCATCAACGCTCGGCGGTGCTTCGATGGTGAATATTTTCCCATCGGTCTTGATGCATAACGATTAGTCTTGTTGTCATGGCAGGCATGGGACACGTTGGTGGCATACAGTTGCGGCTACTTCTATGATGTTGGTGCTCTCAGCAGTTATGGTCTCTACGTTGATGGGGCTCTGCCAAGTGCCGAACTGCGCAGTCTTGGGGGGAGCCATTTTTTTTTTTTTTTTTTTTTTTTTCTTTTATCTGGTTTGCTGTTGACAGAAAGGTGGCATGCAAATGCAGATGCAGAGGTAGATGCAAATGCCAGATTAGGCACGCACTTCTTCGGTGTCAGCCTTAGGCACGCTTCAGCGCGGTCATGTGCGCGTCTCCGGTCTAGCCCGTTTGGGCGCGCACAGGTCAGCGAGTGAGTCAGCCGAGCTGACGATCAGCCAGACAATGCAAGAACCAGGGGTCGTCTGTTTTCTTCTCTTGTGTCTCTTCTCCTGTTTTTTGTCTCCTGTTCTCTCCTTCGCATCGCATCCTCTCGTGGTTCCAGCGTGTCCAGTCTGGCCAGGGGTTTCTTATCTGCCCTGCCTCCGATAACGCCGAGATAACGCTGTCACACGCCTTATCTCGCTGCAACCGAACACCTTGAGTCATCAGTCAGCAATCTTCGTATCTCTAGAGACACTCTTGCACTTTATATATATTCACGATCTTTTTTCTGCAGTCCGTGTCTTCCAAATCGCAGCGTTTCCATCGCCTCTTGCTTAGTCGTCCCGTGCACGGAGATCATGTCCTCGCTACCGCCTCATTGCGAACCCTCATCCGAACTGCTCGCACTGATCTCGTCGACGCTTCACATATGCATACCTAGTACGCTTGGATTAATTTCGTCGATCCTGGGCTGTTTGAGCATCGTCTCTTGGCTATTCGCGCAACTACCGCAGATCTACAAGAACTATTACTTGCAGTCGACAGCAGGCCTGTCGGCATTTTTCTTGGTGGAGTGGTGTCTGGGAGATGCGGCAAATCTAGTCGGCGCGCTGCTCACACGCCAGGCATCGTGGCAGGTGACCGTCGCATCGTACTACGTCTTTGTCGACGTGGTGCTTGTCGTCCAGTATTATTGGTACACGTTTATGAAGAAGACGGCAAAAGGAAAGAATGGCATTAGTGGGCCGTTCGATCAAGACCGTGGCTCTGTCTACGAGGGAATTCGTATAAGCGACGAAGACTCACTCGCTGAAAGTGTGATTCCTGTGCGTGGGATGCGTCCGTCAGAGCCAAAGGACGTGGGGCTATTCAAGCCAGCCGCAGACTCCCCTCCGCGTTTCTATTCACCTGCGTATGCGTCGGAAAAACCGGACAATCGACGTGCCTTTGGCAACGGGACCCCCAGCAGCAGTCTTCCCCTCGGAGTGTCCCCGAAAACCGTTCTCCTCACATCGATGTTATGTGCGGTACTAGCCAATGCGTCTCCGACACCTTCAACATCCGCAGCGCCCCCGCATCCCGCCGCCGACTCCTCACTACCATCGATATGGCATGCTGTGATGGACCCTCACAACATCGACCTGGAGACAATTGGCCGTATATTATCTTGGATGTCCACTCTACTCTATCTTGGCTCGCGACTTCCCCAACTATACAAAAACTATGTTCGCAAAAGCACATCTGGTCTCTCGCCGCTTCTGTTTATGGCCGCCTTTTGCGGTAACTCTTTCTACTCTGCGTCCTTATTAACGAATCCCAACGCATGGTCTGACTATCCACCATACGGCGGAGGCGGATGGGCCGACGCAGATGGAAACAACCGCGGTGAATGGGTCGCTCTCGCAACGCCATTCTTCCTCGGTGCAGCTGGTGTATTGAGTCTGGATGCATTTATGGGCGTCCAATTTCTCATCTACGGCGACGAAGGCGACGAGCCGCTTGTCACCGTCGACGATCCAGAGGACCCGGGCCATAAGCGGTGGAGACGCGTGAGTGGGTGGATGCGAGGATGGATTCCGTCGGGAGAGATCAATAAGCTTCTCCGCAACAATTCACGAGATGAGACACAGTCTCTGCTTGGTAACGATGGCAATCAGACGGGACATAGCTACGGTGGCGTTTGATTCGGTATTGTCATGACCTTCATCTGTGGGTATTAGAGCATTGTTTGAATGTTGCATTGCAGGCGGGGTTTTTCATTACATGGCGTTTTGTTCTTGGTTTCTCGTTTGGATTTTATATAGAGCACGTAAATCTACATGCTGCTTTGATTCAACCTTGAGCGGATTTTGCCCCCTTTTGTTTTTTTGTTTTTTTTTTCCCTTTGTACCGATACGTCTACCATGATCAGGCGCTCGTCGACGTGGATTACCAGATCCACGTCTTCGATTGCGCGAGGGTAGCTGGCGTCGAGGAGGTAGACCACTTTGTTGTGAGGACTTCTAACCTCCAATGGCTGCCTGCTCTTATTCTTTCCTGTGCGTGACCTCGGATACTGAAATGAAATATCTGCTCTACAATTTATTTTAGCCCTGCCGTCATATCCTCGTAATACCCAGATGATGACTCGGTAACTCGTTACCAGATTCAAGACGGCTTCGAGATGCTTCGATCCAGTGCTCGTCGGTTCTTTGCCTCGTAGACTCTTCCAAAACGTGTGTTGTACCATTCACACACGCGAGTATCAGAGAAGCCAGTCACGATGTCGTGCACGCCATCAGCGATATCCATCAATGATCTGTGTGTGGCCTGGGGCCACATCTAGCACCTAGGGCTGGAAGTTCTGAATCCGGAAAGGATTGTAGTTTTTGTAAAGCCCCATTGCGGACTATAACCATGTGAAGTTATACATATTTATATGTTGAGCGAGCACTGGAAACAACCTAGGCACGCATCTAGCGAGTACGATGACGATCTGCTAATATCGGTGGCACTCCCAAATAGCTTAGGGCTAACTGGCCCCAGGGCACGACTAGGAGTAGATATGGGATTTGGCTGAGGTGGGATGGATACACGGTCAGGCTTGGTTGAGCGTGGTCGAGGCATCATCTTGTTTGATTATGGACGTTGAATATACCTGACAATCAGTTCGCTGTAAAGTTGACCCTGCATTAATTACGTGATCTGGCTGAGTCAAATCTATCATACTCCTTGTAAATTTAATGTAAATATATAAAAGTGACGCAAAAGTATTATTCATTATTGTAGTCATGGTGCTGCCTTGGTCTATTCGATTAAATAAGTCATTTCAAGGCAGCGCGAAGGGAGGAGGAGGAGAAGTGAGGAGGAAGGTAGGTTATATCACACATCCCGGAAATGGAAAGTGGTAGGCGCTTTTTATACATTAGGAGCTCCGGGCCAACAACATAATGAACGACAGGGGAAGAAGAAGAGAAAAGAGTACAATGTTCTAAACGAGCGGACGCTTCGTATCTTGAGCTCCCCGGCGTATCACATCCTCAATGCGCCATCGCGGGGGCGTAGGCGTCGCATTGGGATTGCCCATTCGTTGTTGTTGGCGCTGGTAGTACTCCTTTTCCATCTCTGGGGTAAGTCCCTCTGCTGGCGGAAGTGCGCCGCCGGCGATACCGGTGGAGAATTTGAGTTGAAGCACGTTGCCAATCTCGTCGCACGCAGTCAATAGTCGATCCAAGTCTTCCTTGTTGTGCGCTGCTGAGACACAGAATCTGGCGCGAGAAGAAACAAGCGGTGTGGCGGGGTATCCGACAATAACCACGGAGATCTTGCGTTTGAGCATTTCGTGAGAAAACGCTGGCATCTTAGCGGGGTTGAAGAGGAGAACCGGAATGATGGGCGAGTCGTCATGTCCATAAACGATAAATCCGAGGCGTTTCAATCCAAGTCTGAGATACCGCGAGTTGAATGCCAGCCGTTGCAACCTCTCCTCTCCCTGACCGGGGAGAATGTCGCCATTTATTAAACGAAGAGAGGTCATAATCTGTGTGAGAATTGGGGGTGTCGGTGCTTCGCCAAACATGACGCCTGCATTCGATGCGCGAAGACAGTCTATCATCGCCTTGTCGGCCGCAATGTATCCACCGTTGGCACCGAAGGACTTTGTGAGCGTTCCCATCAACATATCAACCTCCTTTGTGTCTACCCCGAAATAGTCGCATACACCGCGTCCGTGAGGGCCAACCGCACCAATAGAGTGTGCTTCATCAATGAAAAGATGGAATTTGTATTTCCGTTTCAGCTCGATCAGACCCGGCAAGTTGCACATTGATCCTTCCATGGAGTAGAGTCCCTCAACCACGACCAGGATCTTCTTCCACGGCCGGTGAGTGCGTGGTTGTCCCTGCGAAACAGCCTCTCGTAGTTTCTCCTCTAGCGACTTCATGTCATTGTGTTTGAACATGCCAATGGATGCACCTGAAAGCCGTGCGCCAAACCGAATGGAGGCGTGATTGAGTTCGTCTGAGATAATCAAGCATCCTTTGTTCACCAACGCAGGGAAAATGTTGGCGTTTGTACCGAAGCCCATGGAAAACACCATTGATGCCTCCTTTCCTACAAACTTGGCCACCAAATCTTCGACTTCAACATGGAGATCTGTTGTTCCAGATTCTGCACGCGTACTGCATGAGCTGATGCCATACTTTCGAATATTCTCTTCGACGGCATCTGCACAAGGACCTTCTGACTGAGCAAATCCAAGGTAATTGTACGAGCTCATGTTCAACGTGTCCGTAGTCGTGCCGGTAAAGTAAAAGTGTCGGTTATAGTCATCGGTGGCACGATCAATAAGAGTGATATAACGGCCCGGAACCCCCGTCACTGGACGTTCAAAGCAATCATTGATACGCAGCTTCAACCGACGGACATAAAAATTGTCAAAGTCGCTGTTCAATGCGCCATAGCCGTTCCGCGATTTTAAGTGACGGTAATTCTCTTCCTTGAAAC
Source organism: Talaromyces atroroseus (assembly GCF_001907595.1). Taxonomy (NCBI): domain Eukaryota; kingdom Fungi; phylum Ascomycota; class Eurotiomycetes; order Eurotiales; family Trichocomaceae; genus Talaromyces; species Talaromyces atroroseus. Next base: position 528,252 of record NW_017971448.1, read on the forward strand.
GCTTGCCGAAGAAATCTCGAACGTGGCCAAAGGCAATCAGGATTAAATAACTAATATAAGTGGTCAAAAGGTAATAATAAGGAGGTTCGTCCATGACAGGTTCGGGGAACGGTCCGCCTGGGTGTCGACTTGTGTGTCTGTGGCTTGGATGGCTAATCGGGGCGAATTGGGCATGTTGCTTTGCCAGGCGTCTCGTCTCTTCATGCGACGGTGGCTGAAATAGCGTCGTCGGCGGTTCGTCCATATTGCGGCTGTCGGCAGTTGCCGTAGACAGTGAGATTGTGGGAAGAGACAGTGACGGCGAACTTATCGGTACGCTCGATTTACTGGCGGCGACAAGAGCTGTGTGAGCCGCCGGAGGATCGGCCTTGCACTTGGGCGATGTCGAGAAAAGTTGACTCAGACGATTAGATTTTGTCGAATTTTTGACAACGCTTCCACCCTTGTCGGTGGCCGGAGAGGAAGACGAGGAGGAGTTACTGGAAAAAGTGTTTGACAGTCGACGAGTCATCGCCAGATTGTATCGCGACAAAAACGATCGTATCTAAGGGGAAAAAAAAAAGATATATCCGCACGAGTCTTCACTATTGTCTAAGGTGAATGCAAGTAGAAATCGCATCCGAATGCTCAGAGCAGAGGCGAGCCTTTAGCAACCGACGAAGAATTGTCCTATCTAGCTAAAATAATCGAGTTAATCCAATGCGAACAACGCGCCATGGCGGGAGCTTATTGCAAATGCATAATGCCAGAAGCAGCAATCTGCACCAGCAACAGAAAGTAACAACTTCACACAGGCAAACATACATTGGTGAGCCTTGACGGACTGGGCAGCGAAATGCATCCGAAAGAGCCGCTGGCAAGCAAGCGGTCAAAGACGCGCGCGGGGAGAGAGACTCTCGAGGCTCCCGACCGTGCGTAGCGCTTGCCGCAGAAACAATTGGAACAGAGGCTGTTGTTTCTGGGTCTAGTCGCAGAGGACACCGGAGGAGTTGGATATTAGGGACGGATGAGAGAAGGCAGATTCCTGACATGGAGAGGTGAGGTGGTTGTCGGGACTTGAAGGAGGCCCAAAGAGCGCGGACTAGTCGGGAGCTGGGAAGGTTGTATGGTACCGTCCGGGACTCGTAACTAACGCAGGGTACCGTACACAACAGCAGGCGGCGCTGTATCCGCCGATAAAACGCCGTGTTATTTCGTGACGGAACAGCACGGTAAATAACATAAAATTTTGAGCTGCCCCTGACTTTTCGGCGAGGCTTTTTCGTGCAGCCAAGCCAAGCCTGATGGGGCATAGCCTGCCTGATTATTGAGGATTATTGTCTTCACCAGTATGACTGACGGTGTGCAAGGGTCACTCAGGGGCGACATTCTGATATCATCCGATGAGTCTCGTTTACATCATTCATTCAACCTAATTCACCAAAAAAGACAGCCGCAAACAGATGATGTTGCTTTTGCGTTTCAAAATCATATCCCTATCAGCAAGATATTCTATACACTTGGGCTAGAAGGTCAGGAACCATGGCCTTGATGATAAGGCAGGGCTGTGTTCGGCATACAGTTATCATAGCCATTTATCAAAGTTATCAGTGTTCATATTGACCCTGTTTAGCGATATGCTCTATCGATTTGTCTCCACTTAAAATATGGTGAACTCGACGGCCCATAAAGTCTTTCTCCAAACTAGAAAAAGTGTTGAATCATACCTAGATAAGATTGCCGTCCTAGTCTATGTAAGACGCTTGTTTCTCTTTCCAGGTAGGGAATTCGCACACGATACTAGATCGAATGAGCATTTATGTAGCGCTACTACATTAAGGCGACGTCGAAGGGTATTAAATGAACAGGGACAGTCGAAGGACCTCAGGGTTCCGTTGTATTGCAATTTTAGCAAATGCTAAGCTAGAAACTGAATACCAAAGGTCCGGCATTGACCGAAATAATCCATCTTCGGTCTTTTCTTTCTAACTACTACGTTGCTCATGCTTGTATAATTCCGGTAGTCGACAGTTACCCAATCCGGCAGACTGCGGAATGCGGGCCGCAGACGGATTTCGCCCGTGGACCTTCCCCGCGTTGTATGCTGCGCTCCTTCCAGAAGTAGAATGCCCGCTTTCAGAGCACAAATTCTGTGCCTGACCTGGGCCTGATTTCTCATCTTCTCATGACTGCTGCGTCTTCAAACCCAACCACAGCGCCGTAAGAAACGCAAGGAAAAAGATGCCTTCACTCACAGCCGAAGTCGAGGCCCTAGAGCTATGGCGGCCCTCAGCCCCCGAGAAGACGGAGTTGTTCAAATTCAAGAGCCATATCAACCAGAAATACGCTCTGAAGCTGAAAAACTACGATGACCTGTGGCAATGGAGTGTCTCTAATCCCGCAGAGTTTTGGGAAGAAGTCTGGCATCTAACAGGTGTAAAAGCACACAAAACATACTCCAAGGTACGAGTCTACACGCTGGTATAGGTGCTCAGGACTCTGACATATGTACGCATGGCTATAGGTTCTAGATCCGCACTCAGCTCTATTCCCGAGGCCACCTTTCTTTCAGGGCAGCCGTCTGAATTTCGCCGAGAACCTTCTGTTTCCCCAGAATTGCCCCGGCGACGAGTCAGTTGCCATTATTGGCGCTACCGAGTCAGACCGTGAGTTTGTTTCATGGAGAGAATTGAGAGAGCGGGTTCGGGTATGCGCCAATGCTATGAGGCAAATGGGCATAGCAACTGGCGATCGCATTGGTGGGTTTGTTGGTAATCACGTCAACGCCGTGGTGGTCATGTTAGCCGCAGCCTCTATTGGTGCTCTTTGGACTTCCATTTCCCCCGATACTGGAGTCCATGCCGTTGTTGAACGCCTCCGACAGGTACAGCCGAGGATACTATTTGCAGACAATGCTTCTCTTTATAATGGCAAGGTCCATGGTACTGAAACGAAAGTCGTTGATATCGTGAAAGAATTACCCTGCTTGGAACGTGTCGTGATTCTAGAAGCTATACAATCGGTCCAACTTGGCATGGATAAAGTCAAGCCCCAAAGTGGACTAGCAGTTCTGTACAGGGATTTCATCAACCACGTACAGGATTTTGATGCACCCCTGAAGTTCGAATCGTTAGATCCAGATCACCCGGTGTATATTCTCTATTCGTCTGGAACAACCGGGGCTCCCAAGCCCATTGTGCACGGCGCGTTGGGAACGCTTCTACAACATAAAAAGGAACATGTCTTACACGGAGACATCAGACCAGGTGATCGCCTATTCTATTATACTACAACCACCTGGATGATGTGGCATTGGCTTGTATCGGCGCTTGCGAGTGGCGCCACAATTGTTGTCTACGATGGAAGTCCCTTTCGCCCATTTGACGTCGAAGGGGGTAAGGGAGAAATGGCGATGCCCCGATTGATTGACGAGCTCGAAATCACACACTTCGGAACGTCTGCGAAGTATTTATCATTGATCGAACAGGCATCTTTAAACCCGCGAGAACATCCCAACCGCCCGGTACGTTTGGATAAGTTGAGAGCAATCTTCAGTACCGCAGCCCCCTTAGCACCTTCTACCTTTGAGTACATTTACTCCTCATTCCATCCAGATGTCATGCTTGGTTCTATCACAGGTGGGACGGACATAATCTCTTTATTCGGTGCTTCGTGCCCAATATCACCTGTATATAGAGGCGAGATTCAATGTCGGGGACTGGGGATGGCTGTTGCTGCTTACGACTTTGCTGGAAACGATATAACGCAAACAAACGAGCCCGGTGACTTGGTTTGTCTCAAACCCTTCCCAGCCCAACCCGTCATGTTCTGGCCACCTGGGCCAGAGGGAGAGGCGAAATATAAAAAGAGCTACTTTGATGCCTTTGGCCCAACTGTATGGCACCATGGTGACTTTGTACGTATCAACCCAGATACAGGCGGCTTGATGATGCTTGGTCGCAGTGACGGTGTCCTCAAACCAGCAGGAGTCCGATTTGGCAGCGCTGAGATATACAACGTAATCTTAAAACACTTTTCGCAAGAAATTGAGGATTCTTTGTGCATCGGGCGCAGACGCGAGGGCATAGATGTCGACGAGACTGTCGTTCTTTTTGTCAAGCTCGTCCCAGAAGGGTTGAAAGGGTCAGCTCCACAGATATCTCAGGATTTGACGGCCAGGATCCAGGCTGCTATTCGCAAAGAACTCAGCGCACGCCATGTGCCAGGCATTATTGCCTTGTGCCCTGGTAATGAGATTCCTTTGACTTCGAATGGCAAAAAGGTGGAGAATGCCGTGAAGCAAATTCTGTGCGGGTTGAACATCAAGACCTCCGCCAGCGTGGCCAATGCAGAATGTTTAGAGGGATACAGAAAATGGGCAGCAGAGAATTAATGTTATGTACTCATAGGATTATTGAATGTTGAATACTGTTTCAAGTTGGCTAGATAAATAATGCGAGACTACATAGGCCTAATTGGGTTAGCTGCAGAATTCGGGCGGGCGGCGTCATTCCGGCGCAGACCTCGACTACGAAGCTTGAAAACTTGCCGTTGCCAACCATTCCACGGCAACTCCCTTTTCCTTCTCCCATCCCAACACGTTGTTTGCTTGGCTGTTCTCGATATGCGTCGAGCAGCATTGCGAACTGCTCAGTCTGTTGGGCCCATTGTCCGCAGCCAACTTAGAAACACTAGGGGACTTGCAAGCGCTGCGGACACGATAGCTCGGGTATGGTTCTTCCGTTTACGAAAAAAAAAAAAAAAATCAAGGCTTCTGCCAAGCTAATGATTTGAAATGTACAGGATGCCTCCGATTTCGATCAAATCACAACGCTCAAAAATGGAATCCGCGTCGCTAGCGAATCGTTGCCTGGACCGTTCTCTGGCGTCGGAGTTTATGTGGATGCCGGTTCACGATATGAAGATGATAGTCTCCGCGGAGTCAGCCATATAATGGATCGTCTAGCATTCAAGTCGACCAAGGCTCGTTCGGCGGACCAGATGCTGGAGGCTCTGGAGTCGTTAGGCGGGAACATACAGTGCGCTTCGTCTCGTGAGTCGCTTATGTATCAGTCTGCCAGTTTTAATTCGGCCGTCCCCACGACCCTGGGCTTATTGGCGGAGACAATTCGGGAACCGTTAATCACAGAAGAGGAGGTTGAACAACAACTGCTGACGGCTGAGTACGAAATTAATGAAATATGGAACAAGCCGGAGCTAATCCTGCCGGAACTCGTACACATGGCTGGATTTAAGAACAACACGCTTGGAAATCCTTTACTTTGCCCGCAGGAACGGCTGTTGGAAATCAACAAGACTGTGGTTGAGAAATACCGGGCAGCATTTTTCAGGCCGGAGCGGATAGTTGTTGCATTTGCCGGTGTTCCGCATGATGAGGCTGTTCGACTCACAGAACAGTATTTCGGCGATATGACATCGGACATCGAGGGCCCGGCTCTGCATGGCAAGGGGGTGGAATCAATGCTTTCTGGAGACCCCAAGGCACAACGGGAGGGAGAATTGCCTACCATTCCTTTGAGCACCGCGACTGCTAATGTTTCGAGCAATGCACAAGCCGGAACGTCGGAATCTAGTATTCTGTCGAAACTTCCTTTTTTCAAGAGTTTATCGACATCTGCTCCGCGCAAGGCTACAGTTAAAGCTCTTGATCCAGCTCTCCTCAAACCTTCGGCTGTTGATCTGGGCCGTTCAGCTCATTATACTGGTGGATATTTGTCATTACCACCGATCCCCCCTCCAGCCAATCCCAACCACCCACGACTGAGCCATATCCATCTAGCATTTGAAGCTCTTCCTATCTCTTCTCCTGACATATATGCGCTTGCCACTCTTCAGACATTGCTTGGCGGTGGTGGCTCGTTCTCAGCCGGTGGGCCCGGCAAGGGCATGTACTCTCGCCTATATACGAACGTGCTCAACCAGCATGGATGGGTTGAAAGCTGCATTGCCTTCAACCATAGCTACACTGATAGCGGTCTGTTTGGCATTTCAGCATCGTGCAGCCCAACACGCACACCGCAGATGCTCGAAGTCATGTGTCGGGAGCTTCAAGCGCTGACACTCGACAGTGGATTTTCGTCGCTACAGATTCAAGAAGTGAATCGTGCGAAGAACCAGCTTCGCTCATCGCTCCTCATGAATTTGGAATCTCGTATGGTCGAGTTGGAAGACCTTGGACGCCAAGTGCAGGTGCACGGCCGCAAGGTCGGCGTCAAAGAGATGTGTGAGCGCATTGAGGCGCTGACGGTCAAGGATCTGCGTCGCGTTGCCAGGCAGGTCTTTGGCGGGCAAGTGTACAACCCAGGACAGGGAACTGGAAAGCCTACAGTCGTCGTCCAGGAAGGCGAGTTGGAAGGTTACAAACTGCGGCCGTTTCCCTGGGAGGAAATTCAAGATCGAATTTCAAAGTGGAAGCTTGGCCGGGTGTAAAATGGATGTTTCTTTTTCCCCTCTCCTTTCTATAACTAGCTCTACAGTAATGTCTAGATAGAACTGTCGTCTCCAGAAAAATTGGGCGTGTACAATACTATATATTTGCATGAAAATACTTCCCGATGTTTTAGGGTATGGATTTAGATGGAGTGACGACGCCAAGACCCGGTGGATCGGAAAAAGTTGGTCCCCATCTGGACGTCCCGAGAAGTTCGATTTCTTCTCCCAAGCAACAAAGCACGACCATCAACTTCCACGCCAATCTTTACTGAGTCGACAGTAACAGAGACAAACCCGTGTCTTGTCATTCTTGCTTCACTCCCTTTCGATTTAATCTATTTATATAATTGCAGCAATCGTTGATCGATTCGCGAGAGGATTCGAACAATCTGTCAAAATGGTCAAGCTCACTGAGGTCGAAGATGAGCACTTCACTACAGAGAAGCCTGTCCCTTCGAAGGACTCGTTGCTCGTGTCGGATAATGAGGACGATGATGATTACACTGATACCGGTACGTTTCCCCCCTTTCCGTCTCCTGTCGTGTGCTCGCGTGTGCTGTCTTTGAACTCATTATTGAACGCCACGTCGGACTTAAATACATGAAGGGGGAAAGAAAAAAACAAAACTTTCTCTCAAAAGGAAAATTCAAGCTGATTCAAGAATGTGACAAAAATAAATAGAATCCGAAATTTCAGTAGACTCGGCCTACGACGGCGAAAGCGAGACTCTGTACCAGCGCATTGTCGCCCTCAAAGATATGATCCCACCACAGTCCCGTCGCCGCATCGTCGGCACCGTCTCGAGTCTCACCAGCTTCACAAAATCTACCTTTTCGTTCAGCGGAAAGGCGCTCTGGGTGATTAGCACAAGTGCTTTCTTGCTGGGTGTTCCGTGGGCGCTGGCTTTTGCCGAGGAGGAGCAGTACGTGCAGATGGAGAGGGAGCAGGGGATGATGAGGGGTGCTAATGAGGTGAGTACAAAAATTTTTTTCCTTGCGATGAAAGAAAGGAGGGCTTGATACTGATGGTGGTTTGTGTAGATGCTCACTCCTGGCGCCGACGCTGCTGCCGCTGCTCTTGGCGCTGCCAACCCTGAGCAGAAATCTCAGGCTGCTCTGTAAAGAAAAGGGGAGGCTTTATGATATAATTCATCTTTATCTTTGCACGCGAATTTTTTTTTAACGATCGATCATGGTGCATAATCGAAGAGACAGACGAAAACACGTGGTTCTTTATTCTTGCTTTCGACTATATGCATACTTCGACGTCAACATCCATTGAATGATCCTTTTCGTTTTGGAATTAATACCATGAAGGTGGAAAAGCCGGCGGTTGTCTTGTCTGTGTAACTCTTTTTCCTCTCGTCATGGTCTGTCGGGTCTGTATCATTTGCAGCTTGGTTTTTTCTCCCCCCCCCCCCTTTTTTTTTTCTCTCTTCTCTATTAAATGTATTAAAATACTGTTCATATTATTGTTAGACTTTGAAAATTTAATTGTCTTTCTTTTAAACAAAAGCATTATGGGGTATATGTCATTGTCTCGTGTTTTCATCACTAGTATGGGATATACTAATACTGATTTCAACTGTCATGATGAATATTCATATCCTTAAACGCAACTCCGGTCGACGGGACTTAGGGACATACGCCAATGAATGGTATAGTCACATCCGAAAGGGCAAGATGCATGCAACCAAGCAAGCAAGTCATCCTCCTTTCAATTATAGACCGCTTGGGCATCATCCTATTAAACCCGTAGTTAGTCACCAAGTTACAACAAGAGAGAAATAAAAAGGGGCAAACCTTTTGCATTTCCCTAACCGTCCTAAGATTCTGATGAAAATCCGTCCATAGTCGCTGCACTTCCCCATTCGAGTTCATTTTATCAACCACTTTGTTCGCGTATTTGGTTCGCTTTTTGGCGGAGAGTTTCTCGCGCTCGAGAGAACGTTGGGGGTTTGAGAGGAGCTCTTCTTTGCGGTTTAAGTAGTCTACGACCCATTCGTAAAGGTGGAAGCGCCAGTGAACTAGGGTGTGGGTTAGGACGGCGTTGGATTTGCAGGTTCTTTTTTCCATTACGAAATAGGGTGTTAGTTTCTGGATATTCAGTTGGGGGGGGTTATAGGTAATAATGTACCTGCCAAGATAGAAATGGGTATCTTCTGATGGTAGAATGTGCCCTTCACTGTCAATATCTCGCCTGCGGTGGTCTCTCGCGGTTTGGGTCTCGCTGTCTTCGTCACTGTCGCTGTCACTATCGTACAGCGGCTCAAGAGTCTCGTCTGAATAAGGCTTGCCGCTCAATTTGAGATCAGAGGAAGCCCAATGGCCTGAACGGTTGCAGGCATTACATGAATCAGAAGAGGGAAGGTGAGCAGTAACGTCAAGATACGGGCGAGCACGCAGGGCATTCAAAAAATCCGCATTCCAAACAGTAGACGCCAGCTGCGACTTGATCCTGCCCACTAGTTCATCGCCCACCTTCCGAAAAGCAAATTGATACATCTCATCACCGCGTGGAAACGCCGGATTGAGCTTGCTGTGGACCATCCACTCAATGACATCGCGGAAGCAGTCCTTCGTATGCTTGGTACGATGTCGGCTGAATTCGAAGGGGACGGCTACCGGGGCGCCTAGTTCACCGTCTTCCTCGATGAAAGAGGAGTCGTCTGTATCTAGATCTTCGTTTGCTTCGATGACTGAGTCTGCGTCACTATCTCTGTTGTCATTGCTATGGTCTCCGTAATTTCGAGCCCAGTTCAAAATTGCGTTGACCGCATTATTGTGAGACTCCTTTTCTTCGTCGTATTCTTCTTCTTCATCTTCTTCGCCTTCACCTTCTGCTGCGTCTGTTACGGCTTTTTCGCCTGCGCGCCGACGCCGTAGCATCTCGAGATGTTTCTGGCGGACGCTTCTTGCAGAATTGACAACTGCACCACGGGTTCGTTTTTCTCTCAGGTCTTTTAATTAAGAAGGTTAGCATAGATACGCAAAGGATATTCCTAGAGAGTATCCTCACCTGTGTCTCTGAGATCTTCCAAGTCTTCCTCAAGGTCAAGCTCATCCTGTTCTGAGCGAAGCTTACTTGGAGTCTTTGGACTTCCCTGATCATCATCGTCGTCGTCATTTAAATTCAATGTCCGTGATCTCTTGGAGGCCCGCCATGACGGGGTGAAGGCTACAATGTCGTCGTCATCCGAAGAGCCCTCATTGTCGTCCATTCCAGGATTTGTTGCCGCTTCAGGTTCTGACTCTGAGTCATCCGGTTTGACCCTTTTGTGCTTTTTTCCAGTGATAATCAGGTCTGAGTCTTCAGAATCATCGTTAACAGCCAAAGCTTTAGAATTCCTGGGCCGCGCACGGCGTTTGCGGTAGGTGGGAGACGACGTCAGTTTCCCAGAAGCGCTTTCCTCTGGTTCCCCTATTCCAGAAAGATCTATCTTTAGGGATGTGCTGCGTGGTGATGCGCTCATTGGCGATGAAGCAGCTTTGAGTCGCTCGCTGCGTCTGCGAAGGGTGCGTTCTTTGTGACGAGATCCCATGGTGGAATCTTCGTTAATGGATCTTTCGTTATGACCTTGCGAACGTAAAGTAGGAAGAGAGTTTTGGTCTGATTCGCTGTCAGACAGGGTTATAGTTTGTATGCGTGTTCGTTTCGATGGTCGGATGGTCTCGATATCCGACGATGAGAGGTCTTCGTGAGTGGTGTTCAACGAGCGACGTGGAGGTGGTGAAGGTGAGGAATTTAGAAGACGAGAGAGAGTTTGGCTTGACTGTGTGGTCGGTTCTCAAGACCCCTCATGTGATTAATAACGGTGTGCCGGTGAGAGGTCAAGTCCAGCTCAAACTTACTTTGGCTCGGAATGGGCTCAGGTATAGAGCGTTGCTCTGGCCCAGTCAACGCATCGTCTAGTTCAGTATTATTCCAGCGCCGGGTATAGTCCTCTAATTGTAGCTGGCCTTTCACGGTGACCTTCCCAGAGAATGGGTTGGAGTATCGGAGTCTGGCTGGCGAGAACGATGATTGCGATGTGTTGTAGTCAGGGCCTCGGGCAGAGAGTGAGTGTGCATCGTCGATGGGGGCAAATGCAAGGCGAGACTGCTTTTTCTTCCCCTTTGCGCCTGCCATGATGGCATAGTATACGGTGTACGCAGTGAATATACAAGAAAGGTCCCAAGGTAGGTTGATGCCCAGCTCGGACACGTGGGGCCCACATTCCCAGAGCCCCGCCGGCTCGAATTTTAGCCTAAATTTTAGCCTTTACTCCGGTCTCCATTCTATAATTTTTATACTGTTGCTTAAGTGACGGGTCCTTGTTTATGTACTTAGATGCGTGGGCAACTTTAGGCGGTGTTGTCCGTTCAAAGATATAACTTGTTTCGAATTTGCTGGTGCTATTATTTTTACCAGTTAATATATTAAAAAAATATGCGCCGTATAGGTTTTATAAAATAGCTGTAGCACCAAAGTCAATATTCGAGAAAAAAGTAGAAAAGCAGGCCCTCAGATCTCAGGGAGTGACGTTAGTTCCTGATATTGTGCCTCCTCCATTACAGATCTCAGAGGGGGAAGTGTGAAGTAATCATCTAGTAGGTACATCCTGTACAGCCCTGAAGCACGCCTTTTTAAGTTTACTCGACGCTGTATATCAGTGATCCATAGGCGTAGTAGCAAAGAACAGCTTCATCCTGCACGTATCGTGATTTAAGGTGCGCGTTGATAATCGGTCGGCCTTGGTAGCCACGCCTGTCTGTGAATTCAAATTCGAGTAAATCGAGGTCCCTACTGATCTGGAAAAGCACAGGTAGCATCGAGCCAGATTTTATGCTCACGGCGCCAAAATGGATGGATATGAGCGACGCCTTGCACTTTTTCAACATACAAAGCAGATCATCGTGGGCGATATCCAGCAAGCGAAGACTCAGGTACTGGAGACGAGTTATGCTGTTGATGTCCAGCGATTTCGCTACATCACAATCTTCCAGTTGCAAAGAATCAAGATTGACGGCGGTTCGAAGAAGCGGATAAAGTTCCGCGGCACCGTCTTGTTCGATACGCACTGAACCACGCAGACCCAGGTGCTTTAGATTTTCCAGTCCAAGTTTAGGATCTATCTGTACTGAGCTGGCCTTTGTAGAAGCAGGTGGGTCGCCATCATGGGTGAAATTGAACCCGAAGCCAATATACAGCTCTGTAAGCCTTTTGAGCGGTAAACGGCACATGATAGAAAGAGCCATGCTGGCCAAGTCATTCACTTGACTCGAAGAATGTCCGATGTGAGCCTGGAAAGCTTTCAGATTGGCAAATTCAGCCAAAATAGGGGATATTCCTTTGTCCAAGTCAAGTAGTAACCGTGACCAAGCCATATACAAATCCACCTGGAAAACAGCCGTAGTATATCTCCCTTTGGAGAACTCTTCGAGTTTCGTTAGGTCTGTTTGGATATTCTGGCTATCCCTGCAGAGCAAAGTAATGTGACGGAAAAGTGCCTTTGATGCAGTAGAGCAAAAAGCCTTGCTGACCAGGCGTAATTTTTTCAAAGCCCCAAACGTCTTGCGTGTCCTCGACCACAACGTGATGGATAATCTGTGATGTTGGGTACTGAATTAATACTTACTAGGACTAGAACGAGGGGCTCGTCCATTGTTGCAGCTTACTAGGTCGACGACCTGAGTGGGAAGCCTTTCCATCTTGAAAGTGCCCACAGTCTCCAGAGTGTTTTCAAGTACCTTGCTGTGTCCTCGAGGTTCTGACTTCGCAGGGAGTCGGTTGTGCGTCGGGCGCAGCCACACGTGCCCAACCTAGCTTTGTTTTGACCGTCTTTCCCAATATGGCTCCGACCTATACAGTCAGATGACCAAGGATACCCTAAGAAAATCAATGTAAACATCGTTACAGTCCACAGACTTGATAACCAAGGTTGGAATATCACAGACGACCTCACGAAATTTACTCTCAATTTTGAATGACCTATATTAATATATTACTTTATATCACTAACTTAATATGGAAGTCATATGTAAAGCCAAATCTTCGCTTCCTAGGGCTCATTACAACGCTTATTAATTGCCCTCGAGTCAGCAAAGGATGATGCATCCCTTTGTCTCTTACAAAGCGTCCCAAGTTAGCCAGAAGTCTAGATGTAAATATATGCAAAAGCTCCAGCTTATACCTAGGTAAAGTCCTCGCACGCTGCGACCCTTCTTCGCCACAACAGAAAAGACCTCATATGCGCCAAAAAATAACATGTCAGTCGCGATTCTTCTGAGAGTGCGGCTGCAAATTCAATGCTCTTGTGCTCTTCTATTCGCACACGCACCTAGGCAGCTCAAGCAAAGCTCTTCTCGCATAGTTTAGCATTATTCCCAGCTCGAGTCTCTGCATAATATATATATTGAATTCTTGCGTTGACCGCAGCTCATAGACAGTAACAGTGTACTACGTTGGTTAGAGCAGTGATTGATCAAGGCCGTGACTTCATATTACTCAATGGGCACTTGGCCGTATCCTATAGACCAATGAATTTTGAATGCACGATGAGTCTTGTCCAGACACTTGCAATCTACCAAACGCGATCCAAGGCGACACTATCGAGCTCGACTTGTGTCAAGGATGGAATACTCTGATATATCGACACTTTCGTGATTCTCTGTATGCAGGGCTGGAGGACTCTATCTCGCTCAATGCTTGGCTATGCCGTCGTTCCAGACTTAGGTAGTCAACACTGAATAGCGGCGGTATCTACAAGCAGAGGCAGTTATACAAGGATATGGTGAAACTGAAACGGATCACAACCATTGTAGTTAATTATTTTGATTGTGTGTCCTGATTGGCTCGTCCAATGACTTTGAAAAATACGGCCTAGCGTATCCAATGGATAAGCATATTTCGGCCAATCATACGCAAGCAATCGAGGAGGACTAGAGATCTCGCCAAGCCAGATGAACGCATCTAAGTAGTCTAGACATCCCAGGCTTACATCTCTTTATAAGAACTAGAAGTTATGTTATTCATGAATTTTCGGGCGTCAAGCCCGCATGGTAGGAACATGGGGCCCGCTCAATTTGTTTCACAGCGGAGTCCGGTGATAATACAACACCTATATCATAGACACTGAGAGTGATGAGAGTATCCTTTTCACCTGACAATTCTCCTTGGGGCTGAGATGCCTCAGGCTTTACGGTAAGAATCAGACCTGGGTTAGATTTGTTAGACCACAATACTACTCAGTAGAGGCTGCAATATTTCGACCTCCCTTTATGGTCTAGGGCTAGGGTTAGAGTAACAGCCGCCGCGCTTGGACTCGCCCCACTCCGGCTTGTTCAGATAACAGCAACGAACCTCTCTGTCCGAAAGTTTCCCAACTTGCTTGTGATATTCATGCTGCTGCATTCCCCAATATTGACGTTACTTCGGTTATGATTACTTGGATGTTAATCTAGGGTGTGCCTAGCTTTTTTTTCAGTGATTGTATCCTCGGGCATGGAGGATGCGGTACCGCAGGGTCGCCGTCCACGGGGAAGGGGCAAACAGAGGCCCTGTGACTTTTGTCGAGTGCGAAAGATAGCATGCATCATTCAATCCCAGCCTCCATGCCTAAAATGCAAGAAGACCGGGCGAAGCTGTACTTTTGAGAAAGATCCACCACCGAGGCCCCCCGCTGGCGGACCGTCGCAGTCAGGAAGTTACGAAATCAACGGCCAGAATGATCCATCTTTGGACCAGTTGCAAGATCCAACGGGGTATGATTGGACAGTTCCATCGTTTTGGCGTGAGGTCTCGAGTCCATTTGGCGCAGCGCACGACATGTACGCGCCTGTGGGACTATCAGCTGCAATGGGGCCAGCAAGTCCCGCCCACGATGCTTCACTCTCGATGCCAGATGACCATCCAAATCAGCGCATGCAATTGGAGTATACCGACGACGGACTGCGCCAGGACACGCCTCGCTTGTCTGTGCCGTCGTCGCCACGCCTTCCCGAATCCACTTTTTCTTCGAGGTATCTCGGGCTCACATCAGAGACCGATCCAATCCTACGGCAAAGATACCGATACGATGAAGCAGGATATCGCTTTTCCAAACTTCGCGGCTTTCGCCACTTGGATCCGGCCGCGGATATCCCTCCTATAATGCTCCTGACACCCCTGCAGGTGTCGGCGGAGTTGGCCAATTGTGTGGTCTCGCAGCCATCTTCATCCATTCTCCAAGATTTGTCACAGTACGGAGAGATCCTCATCAGCCTTTTTCACCGTTTTGTCGAGCCTTACTACCCTGTCTTAAGATTCTCAAATTTGAAACCAGATGACAAATGCAAGTCGCTCCTTGCGATGGTCTACAGTATGGCCTTTCATTGGAGATCGTATGACCCAAACCTACCTTGGGCTCAATTCAATGCGAAACCAATGACTCGCGCTCAACTCCCGGATCAAGATGCCATGCACCAATTTGCGTGGAGTGAGATATCCAGGGAAATGCATGCACCAGACTATTCGACTATCAGCGCGGCTTTATTGCTCATGGAAAGGAAAAGGCCTCATGTTTTTGTTGCTGATAGCTCATTCGATACTTCTCTTGTCGCTATGACGAAATCTTTGGCCTTTTCTTTGGGTCTACACCTTGATTGCGAGAGTTGGAACATGAGCTCAGAGGAGAAGTCCAGACGGAGGCATCTCTGGTGGCTGGTTTATGTGCAAGACATATGGGTGTGTATCGCTCACGGGCAACCTCCAAATATCAAATCTGAAGATTTTGACGTACCTCTCTTGTCATATAATCGACATTCTACATCTCTAGGGACTTCACCTATAAGCATGAATGACGCCACAGAAGAAAACATGGAAACATCAGTGTTGTTCTTTCACCTGTTGGAGCTAACTCAGATCTTAGACGATTTACATCAGTCGCTATTGTAAGCATATTGTCACGGTAGAGAAATCATGACCCCCCAGCTTACAAATATAGTGCAATCCGAAGTGTCAAACGCTTATCTGAGAATCTACCTGCTACGTCGGAGACTTTACAATTGCTCAAAACACGGCTTTTGGATTGGAAAACAAGCTTTGATCATCTAGCCTACTTGGAAGCTGCCGAAGATCCGGATGATGCCTTCGGTCTTGGAAGCCTGCTCGTGGCATACCAATACTGCCATGTGCTCATCCACCGGACCGCATTACGTGTCTTCAAGGGCCATGATCAGTACGAGTTTCATTACGAGGAAGCGCTACAATTTGTTCAGCGAATGCTAGCTGATTTCTCCGCTATGAAACGTGCAAGCTTTGACTCATTCTGGTTTTCATGTAAGTCTTTGGGGTTTCCTTTGAATTCACCACACGCTCCTCTAACCTCTCAGGGTCTCGTGCACATTTTAATGCTATCTGCGACTTTGTGGTGCTTCTCCGTGCCATTTCTCAAACAGCTGCAAGTCAGATACGCGTTGAAGAGCTTGTGTGCAAATATCGGCATTGGCTATGGATGCGCAGCAAATCATTCGAAGTTGTGCGAATGAGTCTTGTCCGTTTAGACTCCATAAAGAACGATTTTTGTGTTTCGTAAAATTTGTTGACCAAAGAGATGTAGTCCAAAGTAGTCATTAGCTGGATTGGAAATACGTTCTCAGAGTGTGATAAGTGTATGTAGCACCGCAATGTAAGTCTGACTGACTCTCTGTCGTTATTTGACATGTCCACAGCTGCAAAAATTCCTATTAAGAAGTAAAAGAAATTACCTGAATGTGATCATTAATTTTACCATCAACGACGTTCAACTAGGGCATAAAAGCTTCTTTGACACGCAGTTACTCATTTAGTTCTCGCTGCATACGCAATGTCTTGACATTATCCAAGCACAAAGTAAGTAACATCAAATCATAGATCTAAAACCTTTTTTTTTCCCATGGAACTAATCATGGATCTTTAAAAGCTTCTCGCTGTGCGAATACGAACTACTTTACAAGACTTCAACCAAATTCCCACTATCAATGCTGCGTCTTTCTCGGCCATGATTGAGCGAAGATGAACAGAGCCAAGTCCAGAGTCTTGATTGCAAAGTACCTAATTAGATACGTCCTAGTACAATGGAATTCAAAGGCCAAATGTCGTAGTGGCTTCCATCTCGATGGCATATTTCCTCCAAGCACGTTCTCCCTGGCAAGGGTTCCCTGTAGAGATGTGCATTTCACCTTTCCTCAAGTCGTAGATGACGCAAGCAACAGTCATGGTCTTGTCGCCACTAGACGCTGCTCCATATCGCTCGACGCCCTTGTCAGCATGTTCGCACAGACTGCGGGGATATGAAGCGTGGTCGGAGAATGCCGTCTTGAGATCATCGACCGTCAGGACATGTTGGCTAATCTGTTGTGGGAAAGAGGAAGTCTTGAAATTCATTTCTGGCTGTTCCGGACGTGACAGCTTGAGTTGCTCGACCACCTCGGTGTTATGTTCCTCAATGGGCGGAGTGACTGGTGGTGAAAGGCCCTTTGCCGTAGCAATCTGTATCTTTTGTTCTCGGATCCGGGATGAAGCCATTGAATGACGCAACCCGGTCTTCAGTAACTGTGCCAGCCTCTTATCACGGAATAGCGACGAGCCTCCGGGATACGTGTCAATTGGCCGTGAAGCATGTGCATGGGTCATGGCAGGGTGATTGTAGTGGTTGGCGTGAGTAATCAGAAAGGTCTCAGGGCCATCCAGGCCCAGGTCGACTGCGTCTGGATGCAGTATGTATTTGCGCGAGGGGGTCAGTTCAATATCCATGGCCAGGTCTAAGGATGCCAGCATCAGGTTTCCAGACACATGTCGTGGGAAGGTCGAAACAGTCTTCAGCCCAGCTGCAAAGTTGGGACAGTGCAGATACATTGCACGCGCAAGTGAATGCGGCAGGCTTGGACGTGATGGAATTCCATCTTCATTGGTCCACAGGGAGTTGGCACACAGTCCAAGGCCACGAGAATTCATGCCTGATCGCGCCAGTTGACCGGCTTCTGTCAGAGCTATGATTCGCCTCGGCCCGGATGGTGTATCAGTATGAGCAGGCTCATCCGTCGGGTCTATATGGCTCTCAAGCACGATGATGGTGTCTAGGTCGTGGAGCCAGGCTGACATGTCCCAGTTTTGCGCTACAATTGCAGAGTCGTCTGGGCCCAAGTAGGCCATGCTTGTACACTCGCCGACCTTGTGGCCTGTAAGTCTAGCCAAGTCATATCGTGCATTGAGCAGTAACACGTCTTGGAGCTCCACCATCGCCCCGGACGCGATTCCTTTCATCTCTTCCAGACCATCGGGAAACAGTGCCTCGATCGCCGGAATGTATGATTCGTTGATGTATTTCACGCAGTCTTCTCGGGGAGGTAGGGAGGACGAGACTTTGTAACGATTGACGTTGGTTTGGATTTTATCACGGGCTTGCGAGCCGTGAGAAAAGCCTCGCTCCCACGGCGTCCCCGAGACAACAACATGCTGATAATGCATACTTTTGGACTGAATGGAGTGGTGTTGGAGAGCACAACACAAGTCTTCAATCTTTCTTGCTCCAGAGTTTTGTGGGAGAGATAGTGCGAGCAGAACCCATTCGCCTGGTTAAAACTCCGCTCCACAGCCTGCGACATTCCATTGGCGACGAAACATCTGTTGTTATCTAGAAAGGCGTCAGTGGCGGCGAAGGAAATGCCTGAATATGCCAAGGACGGCGAAGAACGGCGAAGGAAACTTAGGCTTTCGCCGCCAAATTTCCTTTTAGTTGCCGTTGTCTATCGACTCACCCCCCAGACTCGCCGCTGGTCATGGCGTTCAAAGATATGTATGTATGTATGTATGTATGTATGTATGCCTCGGTGATACCGCTCGGTCCCATGGCCTTGGTGTCGCCGAAGTGGCTCCTCCTTATCTGAAGGCTGCGCTCACATTCGTCACCCTTTTTTGGCTAATAAGAATTGAAAAATAAAACGCAGTCCACAGCTTGCCACTCGCTCTTCTTCTCTTGAGTCTCCTCGTGCTGTGCTTCCACCAGTGAAATTTTTGCGCATCTCTGCAGTCCGAAATGGAACTCGAGAAACAGGAATTCGCCGAGACTACGGTGCAAGACGTCGAGTCTGGCGCTTTGAAAAACGTCAAGCCTAGAGATGCGGATTTGGCTCTCGGAGTCTATGAGTTGGATGTCACTGAAGCTGAGATCGCCGCCGTCGACCACCAGAAACTTGTCCGAAAGATCGATCTACGACTGATTCCAATTGTGAGTTGGCTGCTGCCAGTATGTGACCTTGTTTGTTTGCTCTGACAGTGAGATCTACAAGATGACGGCGGTCATTACTCTCTTCACAATGGATAAAGCTACTCTGTCCTACTCGTCAATCATGGGAATCCGGCACGATGCGCATTTAACGTCGAATGAGTATTCCTGGCTGGGAAGTATCTTCAGTCTGGGTTACATGTTTGCAAACCTCCCATGTGCTCTGATCATTCAGAAAGTTCCGCTGTCCAAATGGGTTGTCGTAAACATGTCAATCTGGGGCGTGCTACTGGCTTGTATGGCTGCTGGCAAGAATTATGGCTCCTTGTTTGCTATCAGGCTGCTTCTCGGGTATCTATTTTCTCCTGCTCCTCCAATTCAAACAAAGTCTGATTTCTTTGCAGGATCTTCGAGGCCAGTATAACTCCTGTTTTTGTGATCATGACTGGAATGTGGTATACTCGTGCAGAACAAGCTGCTCGTCTCGGTCTTTGGTACTCTGGGGTCGGTCTAGCTACAATAATTGGCTCCCCGATTGCCTGGGGATTGGACAGTCCCTCGGCGTCTACCGGTAGCCTCTCAAGTTGGCAGCTCCTCTACGTCGTCTTTGGCGCAATAACCGTTGCTTTGGCCATCTGCTTCTACTTTACAGTCCCAGATTCCCAGCTTTCCGCCAAGTTCCTCACGCCAGCCGAACGAGTGGTAGCAATCAACCGAATCAGAGTCAACCAACAAGGAATTGGAAACCGGAAGTTCAAGGCCTATCAAGCAATAGAGCTTCTGAAGGATCCTCGAACGTACCTGTACTTTGCCTTTCAGTTCATTGCAAACATAGGATATGGAGCGGTCGGCACATTTGGATCGTTGATGCTTGTCTCTCTCGGCTTCGAGTCACGAAGAGCTCTAATCATGACTATGCCTCATGGGGCGACGACTTTGGTTGGCGTTATAGTTACGTGCTACTTTGCTTCGAAAATGAATGATCGCACACTATGGGCTGGTGTCTCTGCCATGTTTGGCATCGTGTTTGGTGCATGTCTCTACGGCCTGGAAGACAACAAGTGGGGATCAATCATCGCTTTCTACGTAAGTTTTGCAAATCGTACTTCGACGAAGAATAAAATCCAGACTGACCAGACGTGTATCAGTTCCAACAAGTTTTCGTCGCTGCCTACATCCTGAACTTTAGCCTCGTCAGCGCCAACTCCGCTGGACACACCAAGAAAGTCCTCACAAACTGCGTGTTGCTGCTCGGTTCCACTAGTGGTAGCATGACTGGACCACAGATCACCAAGAATGTATGCACATTTTCAAATTCCAGAAATGAGATTTGTTTGTTTGTTTTGCTTACGAGTGTGCAGGATCCCACATACAAGAAAGTGAAGCTCGTGATGATGCTGGCCCCGACAATTTGCCTATTGATCCTGGCATGTATTCGTCTGCTCAATATTTTGGAGAACCGTCGACGAGACAAGTCGGAGTCGCGAAATGAGCATGTTGCTAACAGCGAGTTCTTGGATTTGACTGATGGTGAGAACAAGGAGTTTAGGTACCAGATGTAGCTGAGCTTATACGACGTCCCTACACCACAACGCTGTATGGTAAAGCTTCAGCTTATACACCTAGGCAATTACGCTAGATCTATAGTAAATATAAAGAACCTCAAGAGCTATCACTGTGTGTAAAGATATAGATAGTAATGCAATCAGAATTTATTTCATGTTGAAGCTGAAAGCTACATACGGCGGTTAGCTAGTTTGTTTCATGGCAAAAAGTGATGTCCATATATAACACTTTTAATTAATGCTTCATGTCGTGCCTTAGTGCTAATATCATAAGAATGACCCTCTTGCTTTTTCACAGCAGAGTATATGCCAGATCGACCGCACGTATCGGAGCTCACAAACTGATACAAAGACTTTTTTTTTACATTGAAAGGCTTAGTAGCTATGTAACTAACTACGAAGTTAACCGAGTTAGTTCGTAGTGCACTTATTTTCAGAGATACGACTAGTTCCTAAACCTGCTCCGGTTCCCTCGTCTACCCCTCCATACCTATGTAGGTAAATAATGCCAAAATATAACCAGACGAAAAGCCCAAGTAATGAAATTCATGTCTTTCCAAGAACCGCCCCAAGAATGCCCGCGTTTCACGGCGACTCCCGAGTCACTCCTCCGGGATACCAAACTGCTTATCCAGCAGACAAAAGAGGTTCAAGATCAGCTGTCCAAAACTGTGAAACCCGAGACAGTAACTTTTCAAAATGTATTGTTGCCCTTGATTCAGAATGAACATAAAGTCGAACTAGAGAAAAATATCTTGAACTTCTACCAGAACGTTTCGGTGGATTCCAACCTGCGGGAAGCGTCTCGAGAGGCGGAGAAACTGTTTGAAGCCTCGGAGATAGAAACGTTTACGCGTGAGGACTTGCATTGTCTAACGGATGCTGTGGTGATGAATAGTAAGGAGGGCGATTTGGATCTCGAGTCTCAAAGATTGCTGGAGCAGGTCCATCGGAAATTCGTCTACAATGGTCTCGGTCTTCCCAAGGGCGAACCACGGACTAGGTTCGCAGAACTCCAGACACGACTGTCAGAACTCCGACTGAAATTTGACGAGAATCGAAATGAAGAAAATGGAGGAATCTGGCTTACTCGTGATGAGCTAGACGGGGTTCCTCAAGATGTCCTTGACGGGCTTGAGAAGGACAAAGATGACCCGAACAAGCTGCGCGCGACTTTCCAGTGGGCTGATTTCATCCCAATTCAGAGCTATGCGAAAACCAGCGAGACTCGGAAACGAATATTCCTCGGGTTTGAAAATCAATGTACTCAGAACGTGCCGATTATGAAAGAGATATTTGTGCTCCGGGATGAAGTTGCACGTCTGCTTGGGTATGCTCATCATGCGGCATTGCGTGTGAAAGATAGAATGCTCTTGTCTGTCTCCTCAATTGAAGAGTTCCTGGAAGACCTGCGATCTGGCCATTCGCAAAACGCCCTCGAGGAGATCAGGTAGATGAAACAGATCAAGAGTGCATATGTCGGGGAAGAGAAGTATGATGGGCATTACTACCTGTGGGATGGAAAATTCTATGACCGAATGGCTAAAAACGAACAGTTCTCTTTTGATGCCTTCAAGTTTGCAGAGTATTTCTCCCTTGACACCACGGTTCGCGGTATGCTTGAAATTTTCGAGAGCCTCCTCGGTCTTGTGTTTCTGGAGGACGACGGTACAGATAGAGATAAGTACTGGCACGACGATGTGAAGCTTTTCCACGTCTGGGATTCCGAACTCAGGGGCGGTGGCTTTGTCGGGTATCTCTATATGGACCTGCACCCTCGCCAGGGCAAATATAATAACCCATCAAATCATAATTTACAGCCGGTGGGCTCCAACCCTCTAATATTGTCATGATAGACGGACGAGACTAAGTTTAATTCAGGGCTTTCTCGATGCCAACGGGGTTCGCAGGTATCCAGCCACAGCCCTCCGATGCGGCTTCTCCAAACCCACGCCCAAGAAACCCAGTCTGCTGAAGCACAGCGAGGTCGTGCTGCTTTTCCATGAGTTAGGACATGGAATCCACGATCTTGTGTCTCAAACAAAATACGCTCGTTTCCATGGAACACGGCTGGTGGACGACTTTTGCGAGACTCCGAGTATCCTGCTCGAGAATTGGTGTTGGAGCGCATCAGTTCTGGAATCTCTCAGCCAGCATTACTCAACTCTGTCACCTGAATATCTGCAAATATGGAAGGAAGAAGCCGGCGGAGAGAATGTGCCTCCGCCGCCCACGAAATTACCCAACGAGATGATCGAGAGTGTCATTCGGACCAGGATGGTCAATTCCGCCTTGGTCAAGCTGCGTGTTCTGCACATTGCGCTTTTTGACATGGCTGTGCATACGCCTCGATCTCATCAGGATATTGTGGACATGAATATTTCAGAACTCTATAATCGTCTATGGGTACAGGTTGTCGGATTCGATGGGCCTGAGGACCAAGGCCATGAATGGGGCCACGGTGAAGCCACTATGGGCCACATCGTCGATGGATATGATGTCGGGTTCTATGGTTACCTACTGTATGAGGTGTCCCCCAGAAGTCTTATTATAGTCTGGTGTCTGACGTGATTACAGTTCCGAAGTCTATGCACTAGACATATTTCATAGTTTCTTCAAGGCCGACCCAATGAACGCCATCGAGGGCCATCGATATCGAGATACTCTCTTAAAGAAAGGAGGTAGTCAGGATGAAATGAAAGTATTAATGGAGTACTTAGGGCGTAATCCAAAGCCAGAAGCTTTTTATCGGGAATTAGGGCTTGTACAGCGGGAATAGCCATCCATGGATGACGCAAATACATAATTATATTTTCTATACGTACTCAGCTAGAAGTAGTATCTGATTTTTTTTTTTTTTTTTTTTTTTTTTTTTTTTTTTTTTTTCTTTTTTACATGAATCTATCGTATTCAAATCCAATAACTCGAAATTGAACCAAAATTCTAAGATATATATATTACTTACAGCTCTATAAGCTACCTGGTAATCAATGGTTTACGTAGGTAGAGTTTAGATCAAAAAGTTCCTGCCCAGGTATTCAAGCTACCGTCCGTTTATGCTATACTCGGTGAATAATGTGTGAGGTCCTCAGCATCCCTGAGTTTTGCACCCATCCGTTGCACCAAATCTAGTGCAAACCGATTTGTCAGATTGAATTCTGCAAGGTCATCGGGCATGATCAATTCATTGTAATGGTCTACGACAGCTGTGGCCATGATATCGTGCAGTGCCGTGTCAGAAATTGACTCGAGAACGAGTTGCACGATGCTCATAAAGCCGTCGGCAGACCACCACGTTTCAAGAATCTGTGAAATGCTGGCGTTGGATTGCCCCCTTAGTGCTTGGACGTCGTAGTAGTCTGCTATAAAGTTGGCGCACACATGTGGAAGGAGGAGCCTGTGCATGATTCCTGGGTCAGTGTCGGTGGTGCTGCTCGAAGTGTCGGATGTTGAATATTGAGTGCAGTCTTCTTCTCAATCTGAGTCTGACTCTAGAGCTGCGGCTGCCATCTTGTATAGCCGTTGGCCTAGATCTAGTAATTCGCCTCAACCGTTAGTCGAAGTTGTCATGTTGACAAAATCAACTAATCTAGGCATATCTCTACATTATAAAGGCTTTGTTCTGGAAACACAATACATTTGGGCTTTTCGAACATTGCCTTTGTATCTCTTTTCTGTAGGTTACATAGTTGAAACGAATACAAATGGCTTTCATGAGCCATCTAGAGCTTGATATAGGATAATTCAGATCAATGTGTCCAGATATGGGAAGAAAAGCCAATGCGAAACACTGAATTGATACCTCATAAGCATTGGACTGAAGATCCAGACATATAATTCCCTTTTGTGTTCTTAACAAGCACATACGACCATAGGGTGTGGAAAACAGGGCTTCCCGTCCGCTCAGCCGTACTTAAGCCACACGCCGGCCGGTTAGTAGTTGGGTGGGTGACCACCAGCGAATCCCGTCTGTTGTATGTTTTTTTCCTTTTTTTTTGCCCCGTTATTGGAAAAAAATTGCCTATAGAGGACTAGCTAGTTCCTTATACCTTATACCGGAGTTCTTTCTTCTGTTGTCCCTCGGTATTAGCAAGCCAAGCTGGTTGAGCACCAGCATATCCGTGTATTCTCTGGGTGGCATACACTCGATGATGTCTTAGCAAAGACTAATCTGACGTGTCAATGCCATGGAACTGGCATCATCCATGGCTAGACGGAGAGGGTTCCCATTGGAGAATGCATAGCTGACGTCAAGGTGACTCGTTCAGGCCATCTTCTGGCAGATCTGGTGTTGATGCTTGGCGGTGATCAGAAGATCGCAAAGCCATCAGCCAGTCTGGTTGGACCAGTGCAGGATCGGTAAAGTTGAGAACAAAACACCAGCAAGAATGAACGTAAATAATCATGGAAGTCCATCATGTGATGGCCGCACTGCGTAGGAAGGAGCTTCCCTTGAGTCGCTCCGTCCTCACGAAAGCGTGACGTCACAAACCCTAATTCGGCGCATCGCGACTGCCACATGCAACAAGCGCAGCTCCTTCCTGCGTGTCAAGGCCAAGCTCAAGCTCGCGCCTTCCTCAGTGAGGTCAATGATCAATGACAGAAATGGCAAGAGCTGTTCAGTGGTCGGAATTGATCCCACTCCCGTCCATAAAGCATTGCCCGCCCCCTTCCCTTCCCCAACATTCTCCCTCCCTCTCACATTCCATTCTTCCTGTGATACCCCAGTTACGACGACTCAGCTTATAACCATTACCCGGAGCTGCTGCTTGCTTGATCGTATTATTCTCACCTTTCTTTGCATCGCATTTTACAAGGCTACAGTACAGTGACGAGCCATCATGGGGGGAAAGGCTGCTGTGAACCGTCCGATGGATCCCCAGCAGCGGGATGCGGTATGAGATGCACCTCTGCTATGCTTAAGGCGTGCAGTACTGACAGCACTCAACAGGACATTAGCACCAAGTTGCAACTATATGGCATCTACAGTGGTGAGTATACAGAGGCTCATTGCCGGTGGATATCTAATGCTAACAGAACTTCTATAGCTTTTGCCAATGGCAAACTCCCATCGGTGAGATTCCAACCTTTGGATATATACACATATACCAAGATACATTCCAGGCCTAACGAGCCAACTCCTCCAGAACAAGCAGTGCGATGTCGCCTTGAACAGCGCTGTCAATTCGAAATGGCTCGCTTCTCCGTCAAAACAATTGTCCCTGGACGGCCAGACCCTGGTCAAGGATCTGCGTGACGTCATTGACAAATCGAAACTCCTCTTCCTCACCAAGAACGAGGGCGAGCTTTTGCAAGAGTTTATTTGGGAGGCACAGCACATCACCGGCGAGGACTTTCAGAAAATTAGTGGTCCCGTCGACAAGGATTTTGCTCGTCAGGATGCCGACAAAGCTGCCGAGGGTTTCAGAACCCTGGGCACTTTGTTGATAACTAATGGCGAATTCCGCAAGTTGTGTAAGTCTTACTGATCAATATTGTTACATGTGTCAAAAGATATTAATTGCCCATTGCTGCATTATAGTAAGTGATGCTCTCATTCTTCTCCGCGAAATGGCCAGCGATACAGCAACCAAGGCCGCGAGCAAACTTCGGCCAGACGAAGATGCTCTTGCACAGATCGATCAACCCGCCGAAGAAAATGTCTGGCATGACAAGCCCGACACCGGTGCCCTCAAGGCCCAGTTTAAAGAGAAAGGTGGGCGATTTAAGCCTGGTGTAAGTGTGCACGTCCATTCATATTGTATCTATGCCTATGTGAGTACAAACTGATGCTGCTCCAGAACAAGCAAGACATTAGTGAAGCTGCAAATGCCGCCGCTGCTGCTGGTAAGGGAGGCCGGGAAGATGCCCCAGTCTCTGAGCTTGATGCACGTGCTGGTGCTTCTGCTGCACAGGAGAGACTTCAACAGTCTGCCAACCGCAATGTACCCCCTGAAGAACGTGAGCAGGGCCAGCAGGCTACAAATCAAGCACAAGACTACACTAGACGAACCCAAGAATTTCTAGCATCGAAAATGCCCAAAGAACGTCGGGACCAGGTCGTATGGCGTCTGAAGAAAATGATCGTTGAGATTCAAGGTCACTCTGATTGTACGATCAACACCCATGTTACTTACGTTTTGTTCTTCGAAAATAGATCCTACGCTAACATCATTACAGACCAGCAAGCTATTGAGACTCTTCTTCGCTTGGCTGAGACATACGCCGGTCATGGGAGGGATCTTACCCAGCAGGGCTCCGCAGCCACCAGAGGCGCCAGCAGTAATACAAATCTCCAGAGAGCCGGAACTAAGTTGAGGGTATGGTAGTACTTCATTGAAAAGAATAGAAAGATGCTAATGCGTCTAAAGACTCTAATTGAGAGATTTGCGAATAGCACGTCGACCCATGATTTCTTTGACTCACTGAACACTATCTACCGCGACGCGGACCAGGACCCGCGCCTGAAAGACTGGTTCAGGGGTGTTGATAATTATACTCGGTGAGTTACGTGAACCTGAAACACACAAACTTTGAACTAACGACCAAAAGGAAATGCTTGCGTGAGCAGGGATACATCATGCAGGACTCTGCTACCGATGCCTGGAACAGGCTGTATGACGAGGGCCGTTTCTTGCTCCGAGACCGCTACAGAAGCCACACTGACCGTATAGCGGATGAAGCCAAGTTCCTGGCGTCCCAGTTTGACGAGGACCCCCAAAACAGAGCCTTCCGTCAGTCTTTGGAGAAACTATTCAAGGACCTTGGCCAAGACCAGTATGGAAAGCCAGTGTTCAAGCCTCATTTGATCAAAGACATTAGCAATGTGATTATTCCTGAAATTCTGGAAAATTTCCGCTATGTTCCTATCCCACGAATTGAAGTGTCCGATCCTACCGTTGATATTGTGAGTACTATACTACATCATTAGATAGTTTTAAACTCATACTGACATCATTATTCTAGGTCGTCGAGAATCTGGTGATTGAGAGTGATAACTTCATGCCCAATGTCCTCGAGTTTAGCACTGATAACTATTGGCGTTGGGGTCGCAAGAGTATCAGCAGCAAGGACGATCATAAGGTCAGTAGAATTGAGTTCTTGCGCAACATATGAAGTCTGACCTAGTTATCAAACAGATCATGGTATCTGGATCTGGAATCCAAGCTGATGTCAGAGATGTCAACTACTACATAAAGAAGAAACAAGGATTCCCATCGCTCACAGATACTGGTGTCATGGACGTCCTTCTTGGTGGCCAGGGATTCACTTTCAGACTTGCTGCTTCCAAGGCGCAAGAGAATGACCGCAGCAACGTATTCAAGCTTGATAGCGTCAAAGTGAACGTAAAGAATCTCGACATCAAACTAAAAAAATCCAAGCACAAGATTTTGTTCAACATCTTCAAGCCTATGCTTTTCGGCATAGTCCGCCCCGCTATCGAGAAGGTGATAGAGAGTCAGATTCGCGATGCGTTCCAAAAGGCCGATGCCTTGGCATATCAGATACAGAGAGAGGCTCAACGGGCCCAGCAAGCAGCTCGTGAAGACCCGGAGAATGCGAAGAGCATATTTGCTCGCTACGTCGACGCTGGTCGACACGTCATGACCCAGAAGAAGCAGCAGGCCGAGGCAGTTGCTCAACGGGGAACCAAGGTTCAATTAGCAATGACCTACCGTGATACCCTCTTCCAAGACATCAAAATGCCGGGCGGTGTTACCAACAAGGCTACGGAGTATAAAGAGCTCTCTGGCAAGGGCGAGCGCTGGCAATCCCCTGTTTTCAACTGGGGTGGTGCTTCGCCATCAAGCAACTTGCCTAGAGTTGCTCAAGTTACTCGCAAGCCTCACACGACTGCCGAGGGTCGCCTACGTGAGTCTCACACGAACGGCGCCAATGGTGAGAGTCACGGCGCCAATGGACATGCTTTATCGCCGACTAATGGTGCAACCAATGGGCGTGCTTTATCGCCGACTAATGGTGCAACCAATGGGCATGCTTTATTGTCGACTAATGGTGTAACCAACGGGGATGCCACTACCAACGGCAGTTTCAAGAGGGAAGTCGATCGCGCGTTGGACGTTGGCGTGACAGCTCCTACCCTTGGTGCTGGATCAGCTTAATGATTTCTAGTCTGGGAGCGTTGAATGATATTCTCTTGAGTAATGGATATGGACGGCGATACTGTGCTCGGGGCTTTGTATGATATGTGCACGATGTTGGCCTTTTTGCTTTTTGATTTATCGTGATTTCTAATATAATAGTCATAATATCGAAATACATTTGGATACAAGATTGATATCTGTGATTAGTGAGTGACTTAAGTTTGCAAGAACACGTACGTTTCAGCTAGGCGCAAGGGCAGTTGCATAGTCACTTTTTTTTAACTCCTCGTCGCATATGTAGAGTGTTGAAATGTTCAAGCCTTGCGTCCTGGCTCGGGCTAACCCGCTCGGGCTAAGCGCAGCGCCTCGGCCCAGATTCTGAGAAGCTCCGGTGATAGAACCAAATAAATATATTTATTTTACACCTCCTCTTCCACTCATGCCATTGTAATTATTCTAACCACCTGCACTTGGGCACCTTTTTTTGGGGGTATATTCCTGAAAATCCAGCTTCACCAAAGCACCACACAAAACACAGCAGATACAATGCCTCCCAAAAAACCCGTCTCGGGCCTCACAAGAACCTACCTCTTCCTCTACAACCTCCTCAGCCTCAGTCTCTGGGCGACCTGCACCCTGCGAGCGGCAGTCCTACTGTCCCAGCAACTCTCGGATGAAAGCATCAATGGCTTTGACGCACTCCCCTCCATCTTCACACAGGTCTTCCCACTGCTCCTCATCACGCAGTCCCTCGCCGGCCTCGAGATCCTCCACTCCCTCGTCGGCCTTGTGCGCGCCCCACTGCTCACGACCACAATGCAGGTTACCTCTCGCTTCGTGGTGGTCTGGGGCGTGATGTTCCTGTTCCGTGAAGGCGCCGTTGATCTGTCGGGCTTGTTAGGGCCGGCGGTGGGGGCCAAGCACCAGCAGCAGCCTGTGGGTGTCGCTGAGGGTGATGGACTGGTGGGTCTGGTTGGGGAGACTCAATACTGCGATTTTGCCTTTTTGGGCTGCATGTTTGCTTGGGGCGTGACGGAGTGTATTCGTTATGGGTTTTTTGCGATGCAGTTGGGCGGTGTGTCGGTGCCTACGTGGTGGCAGTGGTTGAGGTATCTTACCCCCTTTCTTGGAAAAGAGAGAAATGGTCGTGGCTAATAGAAACCAAGATATAATACCTTTTTCGTCCTGTATCCTATCGGTATCGCATCGGAATGCGTGTTTATGTACTTCAGCCTAGGCCATGCTGAGAAATATGTGCACGTCTACTACAAATGGGTCATGATGGGTATTATGGCGATTTATGTCCCAGGTGCGTTTGACGCTGAAACCCCTTTTTTTTTTGACATGATTGATAGGAAAAAAATAATAAACTAACTGCTATATAGGAAGTTATATCCTCTACACGCACATGATGTCGCAGCGGAGAAGGGTTATGAGGGGGAAGAGCCGCGTTGATTGATCGGATGATTAGGTCGGGCATGGCTTGCTTATTCTTCTAGATTGAGTCTAGGGAATGATGGAATGGCGCGTATTGAGTGGGAGGGGAGGGAAGTCGAGTGTAACTATTTATAATAGCATTATTAGCGGTAGAACCTTGTGTTTGTACAATGCTTCATGTATACTGCGGGATACTATGTTGTATTCACAGCCAAATATAGTAATTTATAATTCTCGCATGATATCCCTCACAGCCTTGGCCGCGAACGCTTTGCGCTTCGTCTCTGGCAAATCAGACGATATATCTGGTCCAAGTCAGTTTTCACATATTTCAATTTTCAGGTTTGATCCCGGACTCGACAAACCTTTAATAGCCTTCATACGCATCATCAATGTCTCGAGGTTGTCAACTTGAAGCTCCTCTTCTGCGTCCTCTCTATCATCACTATTGTTGTCATCATCGGCATCGGCGTCACGACTCGCCTCGTTAATAGCGAATCGCAACCCCATCATTTCGCGCTCTAGCTGGTTTACTTCGAGTCTGAACCCATCGCTCTCTTCTGCTGTTGCTCTGCGGTCTGTGCCAGCGAGGAAGGCCATGATATCGTCGTCGTCGTTGTTATTGTAATCTGTTAACGAGGTATTGCCCCATTCATGGGTCGATAATACCTCTTTGATGCGTGGGAGACCCTCTAGTTCGCCGTAGATATTTCTCGATTCGGTTTGTGTTTCTGTCCCTGCTTTATCGGCACCGGATGGGGGGGTCCAGGAAATGACCTCAAATCCGTATATGCCCATGTCATACAATCTCTCTTCCCACCAGGGCGGCGTGAATGGCTCTAGTGCATCGACGCCATCATCGTCATCATCATCTTCTACCGTCCGCTTTCTAGGAGGAGACGAAGAAGAAGATGATGATGATGAATGCTCGTCCATAACAACTAATAAGCCAGGTACTTCTGCAGTACCTTGTAACTGCCCAATCTCTTCTTCTTCTTCTTCTTCTTCTTCTTCTTCTCGTCCCTCCAAACCATTCCTCTCCTCCTCAATCGTCGTCTTGAGCTCACCCACAATGCTGACCAGGTCCTTGATTACCTCCACATCCCCTCTATCCACTGGATCTTTGTTATTCTCACTTATGATCCTCGACACTTCCTCTGCCCTATCTGACGAGGAAGAAAACTCTGATAGATGATGCTCGTCATACGCCTCCCTCGGTACTGCACCACTTATCAAGCTTTTCGGGTTCCGCACACAGATGAGTATTGCGCCGATAGCGTCGCGGACTTCGCGGGCTTCGCGGGAAAGGAAGGATGTTTTCCATTGTGTTGCTTCTTCTTCTTCCTTTTCTTTTTTTGGAGAAGATAAAGAGAAAGAAGAGGCCAGCGGTATTTCGTCCACCCAGATTGGAATGTCGGCAGTGTAGTATTTATTGCTTATTTGGAGGGGGTTGTGCGTTGTATAGCCGGCGAAAGAGAGGGTTGTCGCTTTGTTGTCAGCTGTGGTCGTGACTGCAGATGATTCTGGTGTGATGGCGGGTAGGACTCCGGTCAGCGACTGCAATAACACAGGAATGGTCTGGTTTGAATGGCTCGTAGGCGTCAGAATGAGCAGACGTCGCGGGTTGGTTATTCGTTTTGGTGATGGTGTAGCAGTTGCTGCTGCGGAGGAGGGCATGTTCACTGTCTGTGTCTCTGTTTCTGGCCCCTATCTCTATTTTTCAGGGGGAAGATTCCAGATTGATCAGAAAAAAAAAAAAAGATATTCGTACTATTGAGTATAGAGAGTTGAATGGTGAATATATGAATTCAGATTAGATAAAACTCAAGCGGGGCAGCGGAACTCACCGCCGCGGAGATCAAATAGTAAATAGTAAATATACATAAATCTCAGTTACGCCTCAATTTATTAACCCATCATAACATCGAGTATTTGATTATTTAGTTCTAGCGCCTGACACACAACTCCATCCATTGCCCTTGTAATTCATTTTTTGAATCGATTCCTCCGTCGTCACATGTATTTGGACAGAATTTAGACTTTTCTTGTCTCGAGCGTGGAAAGTAGAACAGGGAAAAAAAAGAAAAAGAAAAAAAAGAAAAAAAAAGAAAAAAGAAACAAACTGGCCGTCTCGCATTGTTCGGCATATACGAAACTGCACTGCCAGACCCAAATAGATGTCATAGCCCGGATCTCTAGTTGGAGAAAATAGAAGTAGAACGAAGAGTATGGCGGAGACGAAATGGTCGCGTCTCATGGCGAAAGAGAAGGTAATCGAGCATCAATAGTCTATCGTCTATCCCCGTCGCTGTCCACGAGCCCTGTTAACAGTCGCTTTACCACGAGCCAGACCAACACCTCTGCCGCGCTGGCCGCGAGAACGGAACATGGGGGCATTCCTATATACATATATACAAGTCAGCCTAGCAGCCTTCTAACGCAAAACACATCAGTTTCGTTTTTGTCTTTCGCACCTAAGCATATCCGGAACAATGAAAAATCGCACATGGCTGCCGCGAATATAGACCTGGTCGAGATGCGAGACTCGGCCGTCGCGCGCGGTGACTGTGATGTCCTTGAGTTGAACGTTCATATTATCTTCGGCTGTTGCGAGCGTTAGTATTGAGAAAATTTGGCACATGCTTTTGTGAATAGGCTGATAGGAACGAACCTTCGAGCAATTTCCCTCGATAGACTTGTCCAGAGGTGATCTCTAACGTCACGACATGGCCCTGGTTGGAGTCAGATTAGCGCTTGAATTCTGGCAAAGTATGGCCTGGATAAATGGAATATGAGAATATACCTGCGCTTCGTTTAACAGCTTGATCGGAATACCGATCGTGCTTGTTAGTTTGCCCATGGTCGTTGATTGTGGTTTTGTCGCGGGTTGTTGCTCGAATCTTCACCAAGGAGGACGGGTGCCTGACTGAGAAGGATAATTTGTCCCTTGCTATCCGAAAAAAAAAAAAAAAAAAAAAAAAAAAAAAAAAAAAAACAAAGAAAAAAACAAGGGTACGTGGCTGAGTACTGAATAGAATACCAGTCAAAGGTAGGTTGAATGAAACTTGTGAAAAAGTCGAGCTCGGCGGGATGTCCAGCCAGCTAACTTAGCTCCGCCAGCGTCCAATCGGAGATTCTGCGGCGAGCTTCCGCCTGTCCTCAATCTACTTACCCTTTTTTATACCAACGCCAATTTTCTCTCGACCAGAAGCAAAAAAAGAAAAATGGCCCCCCTAAATACGAACCTACAAGCCTTCAATCTGAGCGTGTCAACCCTGCTCAAAAACCCATCCCATTTCCTGCCCAACTTCACAATCTCGACGTTCCTCGACTTCCCCGAACAGATTGGGAGTCATCTACTTCCGTCTTCTGCATCGCCAATATCAACAACAACAAAACCAAAAAATGCAGACAACGAAAAACCCAAAAGGACACCAAAAATCTCCGCCCTCGTCCTTGACAAAGACAACACCCTCTGCGCCCCCAACACAATCGCAATACCAGGCGCATACATGCGCAAGCTAGAGCAGCTGCGAACATCGCCTACGTCGCCCTTCAATCTGCACACGAATCCGCATGGGGTCCTGATCGTGTCGAATACTGCGGGCAGTCGGCCCGGCTCGAAGCGGTACGAAAACGAGGCTAGCGACTTGGAGGATCGCCTGCAGCATTTGAGGATTCCTGTGTTTCGGGTTGTGGCGCCAGCGCCAGCACCAGCACCAGCAGCAGGGGCAGGAGCAGAGGCACAGGCGGGAATGGGGACAGGCGCTAGAAGGAAACCATTCTGTGGACCGGATGTTCTTGCGTGGTTTCGCGAACGAGGTGTGGTGCAGAGTGCAGATGAAATTGTCGTGGTTGGTGATCGGTTGGGTACGGATACGCTGATGGCAGCGCAAATGGGGGCGTGGAGTGTGTGGTGCAAGGACGGGGTGAGGCATGGTACTGCTGACGATGGGCGGCAGATTGACGTGGATTATAGAGGGTTTCTGGCCAAGGTTGAGACGCTGCTGGAGAAGTATTTGCGTGAGAATAAAAAGGTGAGGCCTCGCGTGCCTCCGGGGTGGGAGTGTGTATAGTATAATAATCATGGCCTCGATAGATATGATAGATACCCGACTGTATTATGTTTTATTGTATTATAATTTCAAGACAGATGAAGGATTTTTTTCTTGATTCCACTCAACTACACCAACATGCTAAATAATAGCTATTCCGACACATGTTTTGACAGTGTACGCTAGCCAATGCATAAGACAAGAAAGAAACAAACATACACAATTGCATGTTGATATCAAACTCGAAGCCGTTTTCATCCAAGAGACAGAAAAGAAAGAAAAAAAAAATAATAATAAAATATATCAAGAAGAGAAGAGAAAAGATTCGTCAGAAAACAAAAAAAGATATGAAGAATAGATATAAAATGGTAAAAAAAGAAGAGTGAAACAGACGAGCAGTCTGCCAGAAATGAAGTAAAATCATGGACGCACAATCCATACTACAGAACCGGCCGTAGGGATGAATATAAGAATCCACGTAGCACAGGTGATACAATCAAGACCGGACATCTGACCAGCATGCAGATTGATGAAGAAATCAAAACTGAAAAGGATATCATGAGAGAGAAAAGAAAAAAAAAAAGGTCAACCCAAGACATATACAATAAACCACCCAACGCCATGCCGACCAAAAACGCCATAATTCCGTTGTTTGATTGGATCGTGACAACGTGCACGATCTTGAATAGACACCGACTTAGTGCATTTCAAGAGGAACTCGTCTGGATCAAGTCATATGATGGCAGTTCCCCAGTCATGGGTGACTGAGTTTCGGCCATGCCAGGCATGGTGAACTCAAAGCTTGTGCCATCGATCGGAAATTGGTTGATGTGATGCTTTGAATACATCTCACTCAACCCAACTCCATCGTCAGAAAGGCCATGCTGCTGATCAGCACCAAAGTTGTACATATCATTTGAACCAGCAGCATTGTGCATAGTTGCGAGCGGAGGCGAGTGGTTGGCAATCAGAGGATCTACATGACTGAAAGTCGGCATCGATGCGGGCGGTTGGCTCAGCATCTTTGACTGGTCCATTGGGGACGGCGATACGTAAGGAAGACTGAATTGGTTTCCGGGATTTCCAACCATGGCGATTGATTCCGATGGGGTAGCAGTCGAGTAGTAAGACGGACTGGCACCAGGAAACTCGGACATGGTAGTCGCAGACATTGGGTAAGATCGAGGATCTACGCCAAACGTCGACGTGGTATCAATTCGAAGGTCGTTCCCTAGCCCCTGCAATGCATTCGGATGGTGAGGAATAGGCGCGTACATGTTGGGGTTCGGTGTCATCGACACAGGAGCTTGAATCTGGAAGGGAGAAATTGGTGTTTGCAAATATGATAAATCCACCGCCGCTGGCACTGATCGACTACGCTGGCGTTTGTGGCCACGAGGCATAGGGTTGACACTAAGATGCGATTCTGGGAATATGCCCATTTGCGCCAACGTGAATTGATTCGGCTGAGACGCGGGACGATGGATATCCTGGGGAGGAGTAACCGGCGCAGATACGGAGTAGTTGAAGCTCAAGCGGTTTTGGAAACTTTCCAGAGAGACCAGTTTTGCCAGCTGCACGCTGAGAACCTTGGGATGGCCGCCTAGATGGTGGACCATGACACGGCTCGCTTGCTGATCTTCGGTGAAATCACCGCACTGGTAAAAGCCGCCGGAATTTGAGCTGTCCATCCAGAAAATGGGAGGGCGGTTTAATTCAATTATCAGACCCCCAGGTCGCACAGGAAGGCCGTTTGCGTTGAGTGTTGGGTCCCCATTATCCAAGGTCACGTTTTTGATATACGAGAATGGATACTCGATTTTGTAGCCAGCCTGATCATTGTTGATGTAGTAAGTCATGCTGGCCTTGTCCGGGGAGTAGAAAATAACCAGATCCATGGCATTCTGTCCAAAACGTCGCCATGTGCCAATGCTAAGGGTACGGCAAGTAAAATGATGAATGACAACTTTTCCTGAAGTTGCATCTCCGCCATACCCATACCCGTGACCCAATGCACCTAACCCGTTAGATCGTCCAAACAATTCCCTAGCACCGGGTTTGTGAGAGTCGAATTGCATGGCCAAGTATTGTCGCATTGAGTCTGGGATAGAGTCGCAATCTTCGCCAGTCTCGATACTCTTCTTGGCAATCATCTTGATTTTTGCACGCCGATTCTGAAACCAAATTTGCACTGATCTCTCAGTCATGTTGATCTCTTGGGCGATTCGTTCGCGGACGGCAGCCGTCGGTGTTGGGTTCTTGTTGAACTCCAATTCCAGAGTAACCAATTGATCCTGGGTCGCCCGTTGTCGCTTTTGGTTCTTCTGCTGCTGAGTTAGCGTGCTCTTTCGGGGCAAACGGCGAGGTGCGGAGCTCGGCGGCGCAGAAGCCGGGGGGCTTGCGGTAGAAGGAGATGGCGTAGAGTTCGTGGGCGTAGCCGTAGTTGAAGCCGTAGAGGCAATTGGGTTGTCTATCGAAGACATTTTTTTAAAGTAGTTCAGTGAAGTTTTTTTTTTTTTTTTTTTCCCCCTCTTCTTGCCGGAAACTTCTTTTTGACGAATATAATTTCTCTCAAAGATCACGGTCCAAACTGGCGAATTTCGACCACAGGGAGTTTAGGAGGGGGTAAGCACGTGAAGTGTTTTATTCCAGCGCGGTAAGATCGCAATTCGATGGCAGCGCGGCCGTTGTGTCAAGAATGAATAATTTCAAGGGGAGCGCTCCAGCGCTGCGTGGAGAATATGGTAAAATAAATTTTTTTTTTTGGTTTCGAGTGAAATCGGATTGTGATGAAAGGGGCAGCGTGATTGATGTGAGCTGATCCAGGCAGCTGAACGAAGAAGCACGACGACGACTACTAGTAGACTAGTAATGGCAGCGTGGAGGTGTTGGTGCAGGAGTGTCAACTCAAGACAACAAGAATAATTATAAAAAGGATGATGCCAGATCGGCGCGTTGAGTCTCTCGAGACTGAAATTGATATAGTAGTTAAGAGAAGGAAGGGTAATAAAAGCAGTCAATGCCAGTTAGGCTGTCAGCGGTAGGGACCGTGTCGGCGGAAAGAACGAAAGGAAGTCGAAGAAGTCGAGCAAAGGAAGGAAAGGAAAGATGGCCGCGGTGAAGGAGTGAACGCGCGGTCCCAGGACGCAACGAAGGACAAGAAGGAAAAAGAACACGAACAGGAGAAAGAAAGAGAGAGAGAGAGAGCGAGGAGGAGGAGGAGGAGGAGGAGGAGGAGGAAGACAGAAGCAGAAAAGGGTGGAAGGAAGGAAGAACCCGTGCCGGCCCAGCAGGGGAAGGCGCGACTCCTGGCTGGGCAGCCGCGGCGCTGGCACTGGCCCGCCGGCAGGTGCAGATGCAAGCAGGCGCAGACTGGCACAGCGTCCGCCAGGGAGGAGCCCTCCGGCGACAGCCAATCACATCTCGGCAAAAGCCAGGAGTCTCGTGGAGGACGCCCCACTTGGCGCCAGCAGACTTGCGCAGTATAATCAGTGGAGTAAGTAAGTATATGAGAGCAGTGGATAATATCAGTGTGTGCATGCAATTGCTTTGTATGTGTAGATATATATACAGAGAGATCTATACGCGTATGGTATCAATGGTCAATTGCTGTATGTGGATATGTGTGTATATCAGACCATATTCTCGAGTATCGGCCGGCCAGGCACGTGATCCAACGCCAACAAATAGTAAATACCGAGGTGGGGAACGCCACCAGCAATTCTTAGCACAGTTGCATCGCCAAAACACGGGGAGTATGCCTTGTAGTTATTAATTGCCTGGCAGTCGTAGTGAAGTAGTCAAATAGAGAGATATACCAAGAGCGGCCGCAAGCCCCTGGACATCGCTCCGGGCCGGTTTAGGCTATGAGGATGGATATATATATAAGTACCTTGGACCGCGTGGTTCTATAGATAAATCTCTTCTTTTTCGGTTCTCATTTTCCGTCATTTGCTTAAACACTGTAAAAGTGTAACTAAACAGATAGTTACTCGGTGTCAAACCAACACGTGAGTGCACGGATCAAACCCCGATCTGGCAGCCGCTATGCCACCCAATCAAAAGCCGCCGTTTCCCGTTTGGTTCCTCGGGACGGCGCACACAAAAGGAGCACGACTAGAACAATCTCATTGCAATTAACGAAGAGCAGATCTCCGCAAATTCCTGCCCTGAACCAAAACCTGAAACCGGCCTAGGCTTTAGTCTAGAACGAACGATGCCTATTTTTTTTTTCCTTTCTCCCTCTGACTTGCTGGCTTTACGTACAGGGCAACCCAAGAAAATCCTCAGTCCGGTCGCTCCCGGCTCGTTCTGGTAGTGCTTACTTTAGCTTGGTTTGGCGATGGGCACCGCATTTCTGAACCGACGGTCAATAAGATATGACCTATGGTGAACAAACCCCCACGTCTAAAAATTTACCTCGACGAGGCTCGAGCAGACGCTTTTCCATCACGGCGAGAAACATCATACGATTCACTTATCTTGCCATTCCTGCGGCTTCCTCCGGATTATCCGCCTACTCACCACCACACCACATCATACAGTACGTCCTACCTTCTGAAACTGAAAGACCCTTGGCGAATT
Organism: Talaromyces atroroseus; assembly: GCF_001907595.1. Classification (NCBI taxonomy): domain Eukaryota; kingdom Fungi; phylum Ascomycota; class Eurotiomycetes; order Eurotiales; family Trichocomaceae; genus Talaromyces; species Talaromyces atroroseus. Next base: position 566,653 of record NW_017971448.1, read on the forward strand.
CACATGTTGGAAATTCGCCTGCGTATCGCATATATTCCGTCTTTGGTTGATTGCTACATAGTACTACATTCATTCAAGTATGACATGAATATGTTGTACTAGCTCGCCTTTTTGTCTAGCTACAAAAGTTATCAACCTCACAGGGACTATCCTGGTGTTCTACCCCTCTTGTGTGCGAAGAACTATTTCAGCCTTATCGAATCCTGATTTGGCTCAAATTGATTGAGACTTGTGCCGCATTGCTTTGCCCCGTTTTCAGCAAGGGCTTGCTCATGCTACCTATACCGTATATAGGTTAGTTGGGTGCCCAACCACACCGGTACACCCTTCCTTGCTTTTTGGTGTTGTTTTCGAGACTTAACAAGGTGCGTAGGCGCCGGATCATATCATACGTAGCTTGTTCTATTGTGCAACTTGCATGTAAAAATGAGCACGAGCACCTCAATCGTGGAATTTGCAGAGACTATGACTGCCACCTCTGACGAATAGACGAGTTCATTCTTCATTATCCGGTACATTGCACCGAGCAGGCAATAGTTTCGCTGTTATCTCAGCTTCAAGCACGTACTAACGCAGACTACCGTAGTCTGCTGTAGTGCCGACTTCCAAGTGCACAACAGAAGAAAAATGTGGAACACGAAGATGAACAGTCCCTGGATGCAGGGGGTGTTTCGTATTCGTGTCAGGGGCTGTTGCTCGCCGATGCATTGTCGAAGTACGGAGGAGTAACTAGTTAACTAGCACGGAGCGCTAACCAAGCCGGTTCTATGCGATGGCAGGCTGGACTAACTTGTTATTGATAACAGATGCCACTTTACGACGCTTCCCCAACAGCTGCGGTTTCACGTGAAAGGACCACTCACTCTTTCATGAAATAGAGCTCGAATTTGAGAATTTGAGCGTGATTCTTCCTACTAGGTTGAATAGAAGGAGATCCCAGCCTCAGATGATAACACACACGCACATCCTATACAAGAGCTTTCGTCGTATTCGACCTAGTTAATTGATGTATAAATAGTGTGTTAAACGCTATATGCGTTATATTGATGCTGACTTGGTGAAGCCTTGAAGCGGAAAGAGAGGCGGGATATTTACGACACGAGAATGAAAGGGCTACTGTTCAAATTACATCTGTCTGTCTTGAGTCCCCTTCCTCTTTCTCTTTGTTAGAAGATCTGGTTATAGCTTTCACCGGACGCCTTGCCTGTTCTTCGCAGATTGTCTATGCTCTTCCGTACGGCTAGAACAGAAACGTAACTTCAAACTATAACTAAGTCGGATATCTCACCACGATGTTGATATTTAGTCGTGCCCTTGTTCCGTAAGGGCGTCTTGCATACCAGCCTCTGTTCGAAATGAGTTCACTTCACTTGATCAAGTTGATCACATACAACATTTGTCCTCGTCGGCAGATACCTCTGAAACAGAAAAATATACCCTCTTCCCTACGGGTTTTACCAACACAGACCTCGGAGAAGCAGCTGATGGGAAGAAATTGTCGAATAGCTGGGCAGAAACAGTCACCATTATAGTTTTGTGCTAATCAGCTACCTACACAAAATCTGAATTGAACCCCCAAAGTTCCTTCCTTGACTCTGGCTCCTCGTTTCTTCCTTACCGGTAGTCAGTATACCTGTTTAGGATCATTAGGAGTTTAAGGCTGGTAAGTGACTTGTTCCTCTGCTGGGTGGCGGCTCACTCGGACTGATGGATTGTGAACGTTTCTGGCACCACTACCTAACCGCCCCATCCAGCATCATGCCCCCCTTCTTACTTGGGGCTCGTAAGAGAATAATGCGGTATGTTCCGCGATGGAAACAGCAACAAGTTTCCATAGAGGCCCTTTGATCGCAACGGAATTGAGAGTCCTCATCTCAGACAAGCCCATCAGCGCTTGACTTAGACTTCCTGGGAAGGTCTCGTATCATGGCTTTGAAAGACTTGGCAATCACCTTGAAAGCCTTCACGATAGGTCGTACAAACAGGGTAAACCCATCAACAGTGAAATTAAAGACAACTGCAAAGTACTCATCCGGAAGAAATCGCAAGAGCACACCCACTGGCAGGGTAACCACCGCACACAACAAGCAGACAGCCCACTGAACGGCATTCAGCGGCACAACGCCAATAGCCACGCCACCGACAAAGATAATCAAGATTTGACCACCGACGATGACGCAGTTGATGCCAATAAACCAATAGTTCTTGGCTATGCCCTCAAATATATTGAGATGATTGTCTAGGCGACGACAGTTCAATTCGTTGAATATTTGCATCCAGACAAATGTGTTGAAGATGATCGTGTCTAGTTGTAGCTGGCTTTGCTCTTCGCCGAGAATATTTTGGAGAATGTCGTGTCCGGCAAAATAGAGAGTCAAGGTGACTACAAGTTTGTAGATGGATTGTCCGATGATCATTTTCCACATGTTAATCGTAAACAAAGGTGCGCTCTTGGGTACGGGTTTCCTCTGGAGTATATTCTCGCTGGGTCCATCGGTGGCCCTATAATCGAAATGGTGCATTAGAAGCTTTCTTGTCCTCGACAGCATGTGAGCGAATTGCTTACAAAGCCAATGCAGCAAAAGTATCCATGATAAGATTCACCCATAGCAGTTGTACAGCAGTCAAAACGCTTTCATTTGAGCCATTATGGATAGCTGACACAGCCGTAAGTATGACAGCAGTAATATTTACCGTGATTTGAAACTATCAACATCAGCTTTTTGTTTTCTGGCCTTACAATACTAAGCCTATCGCGAGGTTGAAAAAGTACCTGCAAAAACTTCGACACAGCATCATTGACAGCCCGACCCCATGCAAGGGCCGTGATGATAGACTTGAAGTTATCGTCTAACAGAATGATAGCACTAGCTTCCTTAGCTACTTCGGTACCAGCAATCCCCATAGAGAAGCCGACGTCAGCAGTCTTCAAAGCCGGCCCATCATTAGTACCATCGCCTGTCACAGCTACAGTCTCACCGAGACCCTTCAGATGCTCCACAAGCACACGCTTGTCATCCGGGGAAGAGCGCGCAAGAACCTGGAGCCGAGGAGCTACTTCGTCTAGTTCCGTGTGAGAAAGCTGGCGGAACTTGGGTCCCTCCAGGACAACGCCATCCGTTAGGATACCGCAAGCTGTTGCAATTGCGGTTGCGGTTTTGAGATTATCGCCGCTGACCATTTTGACTTGCACGCCGGCACTGTTGCACTTTTTGATGGCATCGGGTACCTCGGGTCGTAATGGGTCTTGGATTCCCACAACACCGATCCAGGTCATGTCTCTCAGAAGACTTTCAAAGTCTGGTTCGGAGGAGTCGTCTTTCATGGCCTGGTGGCTCACCGGAGGCGGCCAGCAGCAAAAGTCTTTGTAGACCATACCAATTGTGCGAAGTGATCGCTCCGCATAAACATTGATACATTCATGAATACATTGACGCTGATCATCAGTCATAGAATTCGTAGTAATCGATGTCTCGGCTACCTTCCTTACCGTCGTCGTGGCACACTTGAGCAACACCTCAGCGGCGCCCTTGACAAGAAATCGATAGCCGGCAGATGATGGTTCATGGTATACGACTCCCATGCATTTCCTCGAAGATTCAAAGGGGAAAATTTGCACGATTTCGGCATTGGCCCGCTCTTCTCTTGTGTCCATGCCCAGGTGGTCTTTGGCAAGCTGCAACATTGCGACTTCGGTTTTGCTGCCGACGAATTCTCTCTTGCCATTTTTCTCTTCTTCGAAGGCTGTCGAGTTTAGAGCAATGCTTTTGATAATCAGACCTTTGGACGCTTTAGACAACCCCTTAATCCCCCCCAATACATCGTCTGGCGATGTGCATTTCTCCGGATCAAGAGTGTTTTCAGCGGACCCGATATTGAAGGACCAGGAAGCTGCAACGACAGTCATTTTATTCTGAGTCAAGGTCCCTGTCTTATCACTGCAAATGACAGTAGCATTCCCCATGGTTTCACAAGCTCGGAGAACGCGTACAAGGTTATTCTCCTTGACCATTCGCGTAGTAGCGAAGGCCAAAGCAAGGGTTACCGCAAGAGGAAGGCCCTCTGAATGTCCTTGATTAGCTATTGTGTTTCCAGAAGTCACGGATGAATACTTACCTGGAATGGCAACAACAATGACCGTCACGGCAACAATAAGGATATCCATAAATTCCTGGCCCTTTTCAGCAGGACTCGCCGGGTTATCAGGCAACTGAGTAAGGAAACGAATAAAGAGAACGAGAAAAAGGATAGTAGCGGCGCTATTAACTCGTGAGCATAATGACTCAAAAACAGATCTTTCTTTTTCTTCATGTTTTCATGCAATGCTCACCTCATGCCCAGCCACCCAATCCAGTCTGCTAGTCTTCCTAGCTTGACTTGCAAAGGAGTCGGCTCATCTGCCATCTGCATCGATGCCATGATCCGTCCATGAGAAGAGAAAGTGCCAACACTGGTGACCAAGTAAGTTCCGACACCTTCAAGGACCCTACTTCCAGAGATGATAAAGGGGTCTAATTTTCGTGTGGCCGTGCCATCTTTGATCATCCGCAAAACCTCTTGCCCGGGCATCTTTTTCATTTGATCTGACTCGCCCGTTGCAGAGGATTCGTCGCATTTGATGCCGTGTCCAGAGATCAATATACCATCTGCGGCGGGAGAGTCGCCCGGTTCAATGTGCATTATGTCGCCAACCAGGACATCAGTAGTGTGTATCAGGTGTTCTCTTCCTGACCTGACGACTATGACTTGTCTATCATCTTTCTAAAGTTTTTTTTTCTATCAGCATCCCGAAAAAAGGAAATCAAAAAGAATATATGGGTACATTTCACATACCCGTCTATTCAATTTTGCAAACTGTTTTTCCTTTTGCAAGTCGTTTGCGGCCGTGACAACGGTGACAATAAGGATCGCAACACAGATCGCAACACCTTCTATCCAGCTAACTTTTGGGCCTCCACTGAGTGCCTCATAGACGCCGAGAGCCAGTGACACTACGGCAGCTATAGTCAGTAAAATGATGATTTTGTCTTTATAAGCGACCCAAAAGAGCTTAAAGAAACCGATGGTTCTCTGATCAGGCAGCTTGTTCTTCCCAAACACCCGTATTCGATCACAATACGGCACGTCCGCTCGAGATGCTGGAGCATCACGATTTGACATGTCATCAAAAGACTGATGCGAGACACCCTCAACTGTGACACGACCTTGGAGACTGGTCTCATCCAGTGAAAGTCCAATATTCAAATCCGATCGAAGACCATGGACCAGCCCTTCGGGACCACCCAGCGCCGCGAATGCTGCCAAAGATTTTGGATTTATCATCTTGTTCAGTTGTCCCGGTGAAAAAGCGAATTTGTTGTTTTTGACAACAAAGTCATTAGCGTATCGAGCATCTGGGCTTAGAGCTTCTGAAAGTGGGACATCATCGTACGCTTCACTCTCCTTTTCAACTTCTGTAGTTGCGGTCGACGGTACATGTAGCCCTGGTAATGTAGATGCAAAGGATGCAGATCTGTCGCGTGCATTGTCAACGAACGAATTGCTAGGTGGTCGCAAGAGCCCATTATTGCTAGGTGGTTCTTGCATATTGAAACGAACTTCGCTGTTGGGATCCGCCTCAAGAACGTGTTGGTTTCTTGATGACATTGCGTTGAATGAGAATTTTTTTAGGTCTGAAAGTTGTTCTTGGGACGGATAGAGTGTTGATATACCATACCATGGCTCATATTCTGAGCAAGGGATGAAACTGATTGCTTTACAGAGCAGGTTGACGTCCAAGGACCGATTTCTACACAGCCCTGTCGCTGTTCTTGGCTCATGGAAACATGAACTAGATCTGGCATACATTTGTTGAAGAACCCATGGCACAGTTACCTTGAATGTGGTAAGCTAAGAACCGAAGCGAGATAGTACCATAAAATAGGAGCCATGTCAGTCAGTTTACGTGCACCGTTGAACAAAACCTGCCAGAAGGCTACGTATCTGACAAGGCTAAACAGTGGTCAGTCGGCTGAATAGACAGATTAATGGCGAGAAGAGTCTAATACCTGTGCCAGATCACATTACTCATGGGATACCTACCATCAGAGCGACGAGGCTCAGCCACCTACATATATGCATCATTTACTTCGGAAACAGTCATCCATCCGTTGACAAGCAACAATTTTCCTCCTGTACGGAGTATTTCACCAGCAGGAACCGACATAATCCAGTCACATAAAGACATCAGACTACAGCCACAAGCAAATCAAGTCGAAGACTTGCCTAAAAGACAAGTCTCACATGTCGTCACACTATGCCTATAGGATCCCTTGCTTGGCTCCCAGGAAAAGTATAGCATGTTACGCTGTTGCTGCGCCTCTATTCCAAGACTGGATGATGTATGAAAATTTGCCACGATATAAGTCTGCCCCATGGTGGAGCTTTCCTCATTTTGCCTCGAACCGTCAACTCCACATGAACCATCTCTTCAGCTTGATGAATCATTACGTGTAGCTGCAGGTCAAAACATACTGCGACAGCACCGGAGTAGAGCTCTCTGCTCTTACAAGTTCGTCGGGTTCGATTTTGACCTTCACGAAGCTGGTAAATGCGGTCTCGATTCTTGCGGCTTTGATCGGATATACGTAATTTAATGTACAGTGTGGTTCACTGCCTGATGCACACATTTGAATCAAAAACCACTAATTATAATTTGCTAGATCTTTCAGTACAAAGAAAATTAATATATTATGAAAATATTCTATAATTTTATACAATTTTTCTCTTCTATGTATTTATTTACAATTGTTATAAGATCCTCTTTTTTTTTCCCCTGCTTAGATATTACTTGAAAGATACTATGAGATGCACACATGCCAAACGACTGTACTTAGAGCTACAAGCATACTGATTGATACTAGTGGTAGTTAGGCCTTCTCCTGCTGATAGGTTGATTGTACTGTATTGATTCGCTGGGAGAATTCAAGGCTTGGTAGTAGTTTGAGCATTCCGCTCTCTACTAGAAATTGTCACACGAAGGTGGATCGGAATCAAAATTTATATCATGGATCCTGTGAATCGCACTTCGTCTATTTGTTGAATATTCTTTTTAATGAGTGAACAATCCATGAAATTTGCACTTATGATGGCATGAATGTGTCTATATTCTACCCGCTCCGATATCTAGCGGATATGTAGTGGTCATGGCCATACACGAAACATGCAAAATGTCAACGTCTTGATGAAGAGACTACGCATTATCGACTATCCTCGCCCACGAGTGCTCTACCTTTCCATACATAATATCCTCTAGCCAAGTTTTGATCAGCTCGGTGTACTTGGCTGGCTGACCGTGTGCAAGAGGCAGGAAAATGTCCTTTGTACCTCGAAAATAGATTCTGGACACGGGGCATATGAAGTGCTGCAATTCAACCTATTAGTTAAAGACTAGATAAGAATGAGGATAGATGGTGGCTTACTGCTGTCCCTGTTGTGAAAGCCTCCAAAAGTCTGCCTTCCTCCGAAGCAGTGACAATCTCATGCATAGTGAATGTCCTCTCCAGAACGTCGAGTCTGCTCTGCCCGTCATGACCGTCAATGGCTAGCTCCTCGGTCGCTAAGTCTAATACGTTCTGTCGAGTGACTCCAGGAAGAATAATTCCGTCTTCCAGTGGCGCTGTAACCAGCTCTATTCGGTTGCTGTGTGCTGACTGCCAGATAACGAAGAAATTGTTGGCTCCCGCTTCGGTGACCTGACAGTCATCACCAAACAGCCATAATGTCTGTGAATATCCGGCTTCAGTAGCTTCTTTATGGGTTGGGATAGTAGGTGCGTAATTGCCGCCAACTTTCGCATCTCCAGTGCCTCCCGGCCACGCACGACAGCGATTAATAGGGCTAGTTATGAGACTCATAGCACTTGAATGATCGAACGGTGGGGAGCGGACAAAAACAACACAGAGCAACGCTTCCGAGGGCCTTCGAAAACCTATCGACGCATCTGTAGCCACAAAGACGGGACGGATATACAAAAACGAGCCGGGAGAATCCCTGGGTAGCCCTTTGGGCCCGTCCACCCGCAAAAGAGCCTCGATCAACCTCTGTAGCTCGTCCACATCGATGTCATCGGGAAGACCAACCCGGCGAGCGCTGCTGAGTAGGCGTTTGAAGTTCAACATTGGCCGGATTAGTCGTAGTTGTCCGTCGTAGCCACGGTATGCTTTCATCCCTTCGAAACACTGTATGCCGTAATTGAGTCCGGGAGCAGTGGGACTGAGAGCAATTGAGGTAGACCGCGTGATTTTCGGTTCTTGCCATCCGGCGCTTGCGGTCCAGACGCATGTTAGCATATGGTCCGTCAGCTCGCGGTATTGATCTTGATGGCTGGTATTGGAATAGACGGGCTGTGTGTTCTCTTCTCCGTTTGAGTGTATCACGAGACGGGCAGAGGAGAGCGGCGATTTTATACTAGGCGAATCCAGCTTCGAGAGCACTAAAGATCCGTTACCATGTCTGTTTGTCAAATGCGGTTCTTCCTCTTCGACTGGTGGAGCATTCCCATGAAGAAGAGGACCAAATCTGCGCAACATGCGGCTGATATCGTCGGGATGCACACAGCACTCTAAAATGGCAAGCTTATCAGACTCTTTCTGCGTTCTATTTAGAGCTTCAGTCAAATCGCCATATGTCTGAACTTTCATCGAGAACATTGCCGGTCTCAGTAGTTCTTCCTTCTCTTCCTCTGACATATACGGATTGAGTGATGACAGTGTATGAAAAGTACTGCTCATTCCAGTTACAAGACTGGCGTAGTGCCAGTTCGCGATATAATTGTACGGGCCGTCATGTATGGCAGTCTTAGAATTCGTCAGTGCAAAATTTCCAAGACGTAAGTCTAATTCTTACCTCAACTTGATATCCCAAATTGTTTAATATAATGATTATGGCGTTTGACCGCATTCTGATCATCGTGCTCACCTCTTGTACGGTCATCTGAAAGGCGCCATCCCCGATCATTAATATTGAACGTCCCTTCTTTTCCCGAGCAATCTGGGAGCCCAGAGATGCCGGCAAGCCCCAGCCGATTGAGGCATAAAGGACTTGCATATGAACGTCTACTCCGTCTGGTATGCTCATGGACGCTACGTGAAACCAGCTGTCTCCCGTATCGGCAAGGACGATATCGTCTTTGTTGAGAATCCGCTCAAGGCCTTTCACGATCTGGTTGACGGTGAGTGATGAATCCAGACTGGGAGTGGCAAAACCATTTGTAGTTACGCCCCTGGCCAACTGGAAATGCTTGAGTGATGCATTGTTTTGTGTAATAGGTGAATGGAGAACCTCCTCAATCACCTCTTGAAGCGCCACCTCCTCTATGGATGTACCATCTGGCATCCGAACGTGATCTCCCTCAAGATTCAGAATTCTGCTTTGTTCTTTCTCAAGATCGATTGATGAACCGACCGTGTGCATATCAGACCAGTGTCCACCGATCACAACCCACAGGTCTGACTCCATGACTGTGGTCACTACCTCCGGATCAGAGGCTTTTGACCAGAATACCCCGCATACCTGCGGGTGCGAGTTCCGGATATGCGATTTACCATCTGGAAGGAAGAATACGGCGCAGCCAAGCTTGCTAGCGAACGAGGATACGGTGTCTTTGGTAAGATATAGGCGAGTGAATCCACCAATGAGTATGACTGGATTCTTCGCAGCTGTCCATGCTTTTCTAATCAGCTCAGCTGCCGCCGCTAATCTGTCCTTAGATGAGATTCGTGCTGGAATCGTAAATTCTGCTGGTGGGAGGCATGTCATCTGCACAGTGTCCCTGGGTACCTCGATATAGACCGGGAGAGAGTTCTTGATACACTGCTGCAAGACTGCGTCTAACTGAATGCCGATATCAGGTGCTGGCTGTAGCCGGACACTCGCACATGTCACCTCCTTGAAAATCCTATGAGACTGCCCTTTGTCTACCTCGCCTGTCGTATGATGCATTATTCTGTTTGAATCGTAGTCCGCAGACTTGGGACAACCGTTGATGACTACCACTTTAAGTCGCTCTGCATATGCCCCTGCAATGGCGTTGAGGACCGACAGACTTCCAACCATATGTGTGATAATGACCACGGCGAATCCAGACGGAGAAGCCCGCGCGTAACCGTCGGCTGCATACCCGGCGTTCAGCTCATTGCAGCACCCTATCATCTGAAGGTTCTCATTTTTTAGAAGTTCGTCCAAAAAGTGTAGATTGTAGTCCCCTAGGAAGAATCACACATTCAGCAGAATTCTGGAGAAAGGCTTGGGCAACAGACCTGGAACGGCAAAATAATGCTTGACTCCCAGCGTTTCCATCCTACTTGCCAGATAAGTTCCGATATTCCAGTTTTCTGAAGCCAGGCTTGAGTAGTTGATAGGCAAGCCTTTTCGCAATGAACCGCAGGATTCCTGGGATATATCAAGAACGAGATTACCGACCAATTCTCCTGTATTAAGAAAAGATATGGTCAGAAAGGTAGTTTGCTTTTGAATACCCGCGCAACCTTTCCTACCTTCTTGAATCTTCTTACAGACTAGAGGCAAGTCACGCACATGAATGACTTGATGGGATATTTGTAATTTCTTTTCGTGGACAACTTGAAGTGCCTTTTCCGTATCTGCCACACCAGCCACCCAGGACCCTCTGATCTTCACCCTTCGAGCCATAATGTCAACTATGTCGGCGTTCAAACGTCCGCCCGGAGGTAGTCCGACAGGCACAACAGTGCCAGACGTACGAACAAACTAAAGAAGGAAAAATTAGTCTAGAGCCAATCATCATATCCATGATACCTTTCACGCGTACCCGAATAGCAAATTGAAGGAGGGTATCCGAAATCGAGTCAACGATGACAGCATGTGGGCCACCAAAAGTCAAGGATTTTATCTCAGTGGTAATGTCCGGGCAATCTTCGTAATCAACGAAGGAATATACACCTAGATCGTTGAGGAACATATTCCGGTTTTTGCTGCCGTGAGAAACAGCTAAGACTTGACAGCCGCGTGCTTTGGCGAAGTGGCATGCCAAGATACCAACTGCGCTTCCAACGCCGACGATTGCTAGAGCCAACACATAAGAGAGAGCTAGATAAATGGGAGAGAGAGAGGTAGGGGGCTTACCGACGATATGGCCCGGTATCAGATCACACTCTTGAAGAGCCTTGAAGGCTGTTACGCCAGCGCACATGATCTTGGAGTTTTCGTTAGCAAAAGGATGCAGCGGCCTGTTACATAAAGGATGATTCAAAATCACCGGCGCTGCCAAAGCCATATCCATATCTCGCGGAATGCGTACTGCTTCACTTGCTTTACAGACACGATATTGCTGAAACGAAGCGCTAACGTGAGCACCAGACACGGGACAGATCTTCTGGTGCCCCTGCTCACAAAGGTCGCATGAGTTGTCACGGGGATCATGGAGAAACTGCATATGGTTATTTACGAATGTTTTTGGTACTGCGTGGTATATACCTTTATGCCAACGTGATCATCAATCTTGAAATTAGTAACGAGGTTTCCCACACGCACAACTGTACCTGTGCCTTCGTGGCCACCTTGAGTCCGTGGTCATATTAGATTCATAAATATGAAACACCTCGTCTGAGTTCGATATACGCACCGAGGATCCCTATTTATCCAAGGTCAGCTGGCCATTCTACTCAACTGTAACATGAGTAATATTGAACATGCGGTCAGGGGAAGGGGAAGGGACAAACCTTCCTGGATCTTAGGGTCGCTGTGACAGACACCAGTGTACTGGAGCTTCACCAGCAACTCATTAGGTTTGATATCTGGTATTGGTACTGTCTGATGCTGTAGAGAGCCATCTTTCTGATGGAGCTGCCACCATTGAGAGACGGGGACCATAGAGGGCATTTTTGACAAGGAGTTTGGAATATTTGTGTAGCTTAGATGTTCGAGATTGAGAGTCAAACTTTTATGAGAGCTTTCTCATTTGGTGCCGCTGAACAGGCAATATTTATACTTGTTCGCTACACTTCCATGCCCAGAGCAATCGCATATAGGTGAGATCAGAGAAGTCGCTTTCAAGTACCCCAGCTTATCGATCGCCATGGCTGAATCCAGCCTACGATTGGTGCTAATACAGCTCAAAAGAGGTGTATTAAACCATCAAGTTGTACTTTATAGTGCAGTGATGCAATGCCATGCCATGCCATCCCGTTCGAGTCTAGCAGCACTGATATCATTATTGCTAGTTTGTCGGCGGTTTCTAGATAGCATCAGGAAAGGATCTTGATGTGGCGAACCTCTGCAATTTTCTGCAGTCATGTTTTCCTCCGCATGGGTCATCGCTTACAAGAGTTTTGCCGAGCATTGTAGGATCACATGGTTGGAAGCCCGAAGACCGGAATTCCTCTTTAGACATTCTGCATGCATGTATGCTAATCCCCTACCGTGCATTCTGCAATGTGTGGAACATGACGTGTCCTACATAGTTAGTAATTGCAGCACACCATATTCAGGCTTCGGGGCAAATGGAGATTATATGAACCAGAAGTATAAGCGACATGTTGATTAAGGGGGGAGTGGGTATGAGGCGTGAGCAGTCGCCCTCTTCTTCGTTTAAATTATGGCTCTGAGATACGCGGCCAAAATTACCCTTTTAGAGAATGTGTGAGCCAAACAATTAGGAAGTAAGATACCCAGAGCCCCTTTGTAGCCTTCTAGATAGACTGACTTACCAGAGAGGCTTAGCGCACGTAGAAAGATACATAGAAAGTATCTATACAGATATGAATTATGGGGATACCTGCCTCTTACTATTCGGAATTTCAAGAAAAATAAAATAGAATATCTACCGAGCTAGGTCAGGAATTCAGAAAATTGCACTCACCACAATTTTCAGGATCATGCATAGGTACTTGGGCAGATACTAAATCCGCAGCTACTGGTGCCCAGCCATGCAGCTGATTCCACCCATTGCATGCGTTACCCAGGTATATACTACGAAAGGCAGCCTTGCCAATTCCTGTTTTATATCTTTATAGATATGCATAACCCTTAATGAGGCTTCTGGTAATGTTCATTCTATGTGTGTATTATGCCTTATATTCCGCCATCAGCGTTTAATTCTCTTCTTGTCAAAGCAGACGAGTTGGCCTCGATTTCAGGGATTGCATGTACCAGTATCTATCGTTCATGCATGATCTGACATGACAGGATGTTGTTGACTACTTACAATGTCTGTAGTTACGTATGGATTCATGGGTGTTTTAACAACTTATTATTTTACATGAATAATTTATATTATATATGTATTATACTATCGTCTTTTTGCAGCTATCTTGCTAATGAGTGTAGGGAAACGATCTCGGTTAGGTTGGCACGCACAGATATATATATCTGTACTTCCTTCTAGTACTTTCGACACGAAGAGATATTATCAATGCGCCAATGCAACCTGCAGGGAATATCCAAGGAAATCAGGTTCATGGCTGAAGAAATGTCACTTGGATTGATGCTGATCTGTCCGATGTAAATGCAAGATGTCGTGGAACGTGATTTACATCGTGTTTCTTAATCGCGAAATCAGTCTCTGTTAGCCTGTATATTTCGTCAATGAAGTCAAATAAAATGGAAATCTTTGTACGGTGAAACTATCTAAAAAGCCGGATTTTGTGCTATCAATGACTGGAAATTATACACACTAAGATACCCGCCTGGATGTAAGTGGGCATCAGCCCAGGCGCAATACCCAATTATCTATGCGACTCCCACAGAATAGCACAGAGATTTTTCAGCTATGGGTGTGCAGCAGCATGACTTAGGTGTTATCTTATTATCTCTATAATAAAACTAATCTAACCTATGCAGGCAGGCATTCTATGAGAACTTGTAAAAGGTTGTAATATGCACAGAAAGCACTTCTTGCAGTCATTAAAAGAAATGTTACTTTGATACTCCCGTCCTCGCTCAAATTGCCTATGATATATACACGGCATACAGAAGATGATAGCGGCATAAAGTCTACTGGATCATAGTTGTCTACACCAGCTCCTCCGTTTCCCAGAATAGACCATACGTCATCGGCTTCTGAAGTCGTACGTCAATGCTGCCTTTAAAGAAGCTCGGTAATCAAAAATGTTCTACACGCCAATCTGCATATCGTCGTACACATGAATTCGCCCGTAATCGTAGTTGTCAAGCATAATAAAAAAGCACTTGATGTAATGTGTCTCACTCTAACGCAAAGGAATTGCATAATCATGGTCTACTCATGTGAGTTTTTGTCGCCTCTCACAGAATGCATATTATGTGCATGCAAATCTCAAGTCTGGCATGGATGGCACCTGTCACCGATATTCAACTCCTAATAAGCAAAAATGGCGAATCATCTCGCTAGAAATTTAGTCACGAGGCCTCCAAATCGTCAGTCAAAGGTGACGGGTTACACAGTTGAACCGGAAACGACGAGCGATGCAGAATGACATATGAATTGACGAAGTATCCACTATTGATATCTCCTGTTTCCTTATTTGATACATGCGTGCTCCGCATGTCAGCGAAGGCTTTGGGAAATCTGTTCTATCGTTCTGTCACTCTTGCTATATGTCGAATTATTGATTTACGTCAGGCTTCTTTGCATTGTTTGAAGAGATTATTGGCTGGAAGTGAACATAACGAAACAGCGTTTGCAGCAGGATATGGCACCCTTCGTGAAGAAAAACCGTGGGTACGCATGCGTTTAATCTTCTACTATGAGGATATAATCTACTATCTAACTTCCGCCGCTAGCAAGTGGCAGCATTGCATTTCTGTCAAGAACTTCGCATTGTCCCCTGCCTAATATAGAAAATCCATAATCACAAAGGTGCATTCTTAGTTGACATGTGCTGAAAAAAGGGCACCACCTACTGTATAAAATACTGACAAACCGCGAGTCTACATTGAGGCTATGCGGCATCATAAGTGGGCTGCAAAAATTGTTGCAATCTGTAATCACAATTTGGCATTATCGCACTTTGTGAAGGGAAATAATTACGCATGTGGATTGTTGCATTTATGAGTACGATTGACGCTTCATTGAATCATCTCACATTTGTCTATCAAAATGAATGCTCCCTCGGAAACTCGAGGTGAAGATTTGGAACATGTCTTTTGTTCTCAAAGAGAGCCAAGAGCCTGATTGTGAAGGAAGAGTTCGTTGTCGGTCTCCTAGCCCTAATATCTTGCCGCAGCACGACCTTTCTTCCGAAATCTATGAAAGTCCGTTGAGTATTTTTCTTTCATATGGAACTGACGATTACTCTTTATAATTCTGCTATGCATCCATTCAAAACTACTAAAAGTCTTTTCCTGCCGCAGTTTCGATGTGAAACGTTAAAACAGCGAAATTTACCCAAAGAGGAAATAAATCGATCCTAGCGGCGCTAAGCCTATTCTGAAAACATTTCCTTACCGGGTAATCGATGCGCTGTGAAGGACATGACGACTATGGCATTCTTGTCGAAGACGAGGATACTAATTAAATATTTCGAAAGCTTTTCGCAGGCTACGCATAACTATGCTGTAAACTTAGTGTCGGGTCGAATCTAGCTAGTCGGGCTATTTAAGAAGGGCCTCCCTATCACAGTGAAAAATCCCAGAATAATGATCCGAATGAAATAATTAAATGAGTGAATTCGCTAGTAACGTACTAACAGGACAGTAGTAATCACTATGTAAGTCAACAATAGTTATTGTTGGAGATGCTGCAGTTAGAAATGCACATTGGAGCTTGTTTTATAGGTAGGACATCTCCTCATCTGAGAACCTTACTCATTCCTAGTTTATTTGCCATCTTGCTCATCTTTGTGCATGTCTATTTCTTAGTTCTCAGGTTTATATGTTCGTAATCCTTGTTCCGAAGTTTAGAAACTACTCTTTTGTTTCTATTTGCTTTTATATTACGTGTCATGTAAATTCAGATAGGTATGATAGTATGAGCAAAGGCAAACTAGACATGCAAAGTGGTTACGTACTGCTCATGATTTATATGAAAGCCACTGAAACTGACACATCCAGAGGACCTTATGGACTCTTGATCTGCTTTGCATTTGTCTATCTGCCTAGGTGACTATTATATGATACTCAGATACATTATTGTTGCGATATTACTTGTTCTACCTTCAAATTGCCGAACGTTTCTATAAAAAACTTTTCCAACTATATTGACCTAGGCATTCAAAGTGAAAGGATGAGATATGCATGCATATTAACGTTATACCTCCCTTTTTAGGTCATTGCTTTGATCTATCATTTAGCTATGTCGCGATAATAGTAGGACTTAAATCTTATAGATTGTATTAGTTTCAGCCAAATGTAATAGAAAATAAGACTATGCACACGTAATCAAAAAAGAAGAGAGAGTAAAAAGTCAGTTTCAAACAGGAGGTTCTGGCTTTGTGCATAATCATACTAACAGACTCATCACACACTGGCTAAAGAATATTTGTTTCAAATGCTCTGTTTGAAGCCGCCTTGCCCGGAAGCTGACAGCAGTTCTCTACGAGATATAAGCAAGGCCTTCTTTAGATCATTTTGAAAAGAACAGTATTGAAAGTCATGGAATATGCTGGATGAATATTATTCGCATTAATGAAACGGTAAAGTCTTCTGCAGGTTCATGTACTTGAGAATCAGTCAGACCATTCTTTTAGATGTCCAGGATATGTACATCTCCTGACCATGAAGACAAAGAGGATTCGTCTAGGAGTCTTCTAGGCCGTTGGCTTGTTTAGGTCTCAGTATGACTCCACTGTGAGCGTTTGTATGTCAGCTTGAGATTCATGGCCTATTTTCGTTCCTCTTTGAGTTTTTCTATGCGGCTTTGAAAGTCTTTTCGGATTCCACGTGAAACATGGACTAGGTAAAAATAAAGACGAACTGTTATGTCGTTTTCAAATCTCAGTCACTATAAAGAAAGAAATAAATTGGATTATTGTGGTGAAAGACGACGGTGGAGTGTTGAACGACAGTAAGACAAATTCCGGCAATATCGCTTCTTCTGAGAATCTGAGCTGGAGTTGACAGGTACCATACTATTTACTCCTCAGATTCATTCGAATCATTTGAAGAAAGGCGCGATTCAACAAGACATCGGGAGCATTTTATGCTAGGGCTATATCGACATGGATACCACAACGCCGGTTACCGATGACAGACCGTTCGCCCCCATTACGGAAGTTTTAAGAGATATTGACGAGAAAGTAAAAAAGATCAACGAATGTCAAGACGGAATCGTACGCCTTCGTGCAGAAGAGCTAGACTTTATCGGCTGTAATGAGAATTTTACCACG
Source organism: Talaromyces atroroseus (assembly GCF_001907595.1). NCBI lineage: Eukaryota > Fungi > Ascomycota > Eurotiomycetes > Eurotiales > Trichocomaceae > Talaromyces > Talaromyces atroroseus. The sequence continues at coordinate 583,974 of NW_017971448.1, forward strand.
TCCACTGAAGGACACGCCATTATTCATGAAGGGAACATTAAGTTCGACCTGAGGGTGATAGACTTTCTCAGAGGGCTTCGGGGTCTACACAATTGGAAACATGCGCCTATTGGATTTAAGCTGCTTTATAATTTCACTGCAGGGCAGCTGAAGTCTATCATTGAAGAGGCCCCGGAGGAGATATTGGAAACGTTTAACTTCAGAGGAACGCTGACTAGAGTAGAAGTCTGGAGGCGATGTTCTGAAGACAAGAAAATGTTGCTCGGGTCCTGCGACTTGATTATCAAGGCTTGGTTAGATGGTACAGCTCCCCTATCCTACATTCAGGGGCAATACTGTGACATGTGGCATCAGATGGTCGAAAGGTACAAGACCTTGAAAGGAGGCAATGGTTGGCATAGTTGATAAAAGTTTACTTCGAGTTGCTGGCATAAGGCATTATCCAGAAGGCTGATCGCTAGTGTCACTTCATAGAATACGCGCCTCGAAATTCAAGCTGGGGATCTTACGCTCGGACTGGGACAAATGTCAATGACCCCAATTTTTTTGCACTACAAGTCTAGATGGCGAACAGTATTATAGTTGGGATTGATAACAGTTCAAAGTTCGTTGGATCTGAGATTCCGGGAGTAAGAAAGTAAATTCCTTGTTGAACCCGTGCGGCACAGCAAATATAATGCTAATACCTACTTCAAGATTCCTTCGTCCATTTAAAGGCGGGCTTTGCAGCCTGTTTGTCTACGTCACTTGGTCGAATTGCTTCTAGGTGTTGAACACAGACAAATTCATCCCCAGTCTTTATAAGATTGACATCCCAAGGACCCTCAACCTGGCGCTAGTCCAATTCATCGGTTCCCTTGAACAACGTCCCGCTAAAATATCTATACGGAAATCGGTGGTCGAAGGGAAACGCTTTCTCGATTTGCGCAACCTCATCGTCACTTAGCTCGACTTCCAATCCATCAATACTGCCTTGAATATGTTAAGCTTTCTGTCCGCCCATAATAGGAAATATAAGGAGTCTTCTGTAAGCAGAATGCTAGGCGAAATGCAAGACAGTTCCTTTATTGGATAGTTCTTTAAGAACAGCTGAGACTTACTTGTCCCTCGAGTATGTAGGGATGAAGTTGCGTCGCGTGTTATAATTCTCGCGGTCATCAAAGCCCTAACATGTTTTGAACCGTTTTTGATTCAGTAGCCGTAGGGGCCAAAAGCTATGTCCCAGCCCTGCACATGGAGATTATGTCACGCCCGAAGTCACGCATAGCGGCATTTCACATGCCCTGGTAGACTGGAAATGGTCCCAGACCACCGTCGCGTGCATATCTATTTTGCCGAGATGATCACCCAAGCAGGGCGATCGTTGATTGCGACAAGGTTATTTATACTGTGCATCAGCTCCTCATTCATGGTTGTATAGTTCCACCAATGCACATAGAACAAATCGGTGTAGGTCGTTTGCAACTTCTTCAACGATGCTTCATCAGAGAGCATCAGAGAGATATTTGTGCTCTTAGATCAGTTATCAACGATATTGGTCTTGATCTAGTCAGTACATGATCTACGATACATTGTTGAGAACTTCGTGGTCACGCCCATCTGGTCACGATTGCCCCTGAAGTCGTACACTCGCCGAGCTGTTCTTCCGACTGGCTATTCTGATACTCATTGGTATTATCTAAATGATTTCCACCATTGGGACAGAACTCGTCTAGGACATGAAAAGCAAGATCCTTCAAGATCTCGCTATAACGCTCTTGCTGTCAATCCCCGACAGTCGTAATAACCAGGCAAAGACGGGATACTCTCGACGCACTAGGAGCAATCAACGGTGACGTGCGAGTATGCCATTCGGAAGAGAATTAGAAGTTGGCATGTGAGAATTAAGTGTAAGGCTATATGATAGTGGAGATTTGGAAGTTGATTGAATTCATTGAGGTTAAAGTACCAACAAATATACATATATACCTCGCCTCGACTCAAGAACTGTGACATCATAGCTAGACTGTTATTCGCTATAACTAGTTATTCGTTTATTCTTCTAATTCAGCATACGGAGTGAATGTAATCATGTTTTGAAAAAATAGAAAAAAAATTAAAAATTACGCTAATGCATGACGCTGACAGTGGCGTAAACTTAAAAAGTAGCGTGCTTATAATCTAACCTTAAATAGATAAGTCGCCGTCGGCAGAGATCGGCGCTAAACCTGTTCCACAGGCTTCGTCGTAAACTAATGGTAACAAAAACAGAGGTTTTTTTCTCTTTTTTTCTTTTTTCTTTCCCGTATAAGGGGCACATCTATAAGCCTGAACCAACCTACGACAATGGAATGATATACACCAACACCGAAACAGTCGAATATTTTTCATGCTTGAGTCAGCTCTTTGAAGGAGGAGCTTAGTCATGAAATAAGCACGTAGGCCGGCGAAATTCTTGGACCTCGGAACTAGCTTTAGGCTCGGCTGATTAGTTCGGAACTAAGCTAAATCCGTTGTCACCTAGTTGCTAGTTGCAATGGTAAACATCCACGAGGAGAATATAATATAATTCCCCGTTTAATTGGAAACTCTCATAGAAATGCAGGGATATTGTCCATTATATTTCGCAAAGAAGTTAGATATATCACGATTTTCTTATATGGTCGAATGAGTGCAGTAAAATAAATTTGACGCAGGGTCCCATCATTTCCAGAAAACAGTTTAAGATAAATCAAACGTAAGTTGTAGATGGCATGAATTACTTAACTAGCTATATAGCGAGAGAACGTAGCCGAAGCCTCCTCTCACCTCGCTGAGAGCGCCAGTAGTTCGTAGTCTCTAATATTTCTGGGCTGTCCTGTACCGCCCAGCCCCATTTTTTCATAAATGTTTCCGTGATTTCCCAGCTTCGAAAATCCCAAGGTGGACCCCAAACAAGAAGAGCAGGCTCCTCGTCTTCACAAATCCAAAAGCCCATGATATCAATACAGAGCCGATCTTCATCCAGTTCATCTCCTGCTAAGATGAGGGCATCTCGCATTCGTGGAAATGGGAAGAAATCCAGCCATGGATGATGAGGTATTGAGAGTTGAACTGCTGTAGGCTGCAAATCTAGTGGCATGGTATTTGCGGATGAGGGAAATGGAGCCATTATACTGAAACGGGAGATAGCCTCCGGGTGTAACCAATCCATATTCATGCCTAGCGCTTTTAAATTTTCACATAAACCATGATAAACATTCAGTTTCGATATGGTTAAAAGAAGATCGGATGTTGGCGGAATCTGCTGGGAGCTGATTGGCAATGAGTTGCTACGCCAACTTCGTACAATTTGTTCGAGACGCCTAGGGGCCAAGGTGCAGTAAAATTCCACTCCAGCAATCGTCACTCGATTTTGATGCACCATTTCCTTGGCGTGGTCGCTTGTATTGCCGTCCGATAATGTTCCGATTTTGCGCCATTTTCGAGTTAAACTCACTGCATTTTCCTGCGTCCGTTGTCTTTTTCGTTGTTCTGATAAAGAAACAGTAAGATGGTGGCAATTGGCACACTAATGGCACTGTGGCACTCACGGAACTTTCTCTGGCTCACTCGATTCTGTCGACGTCGACGTTCCACAGGGTCGAGTACACCAGTCCAGTTATCGGGATCCTGCAATGATGCATAGGCATCCCGTGATCCCTTAATAAGCGTAGGGAGGTTCCCTAAAAGTCTGAGGTCATCCATTGCTACCATTGTTATTTTTGCTTTTGCTATCACACGAGTAAGAGATGACGAAGGCATGCAAATTACTAAAGGTAATTGTACTTCGGAGACGTGATTTTCCGAACCGAAAATTTTTATCCTCGAAACGGCTAGTCCTATAAGCAGGGATGGATTGGTGGGTCTGTGGAGTTAGCGTGATTACTAATTACACAAGGGGCCAATGCCAAATTTACCCAAAAACAGCTAGCGCTATAAATTTGCAAGACCTCAAGACTCTGTTCAGAAAGCAATGATAAAACAGTCAAATTAACTGATATCTTTTTCATCAGCAGTAATCAGGAAGTCTGTACTTCATTGATCGGCAGACCCCAACACCCGAACATAGATATTCTCGTGTCTGTTACTTGAAGCCAGCCGTATGGTGGTGAATAGCAAATACAAAACGTAGCGGCAGTGGAGCTTGAAATGCTTTCTGATTACATTCTCTGTGATTCTATCGACCCGCAATCGGGGTGGAGTCTTGTGGGGATCCATCTTTTCGCAGTGGCAATAGTATGATCCCCCAGGCACAAACTGCTTTCGCAAGTCGGACCCTTAAATCCGAAGATGTTCTTATCTTGGTTCAGTGGCGCTTGAGCGCGGTCGGAGTTAATATCCAATAACTAATATAAAAAGACACCATCCACACCTGGTCTTCTCTCTTTCAAACCTCATCATCGCTCTAAAGACCTAAACCATTGTTTTCAGCTTATATTCCCGGTCAACATGACTTCACAAGATTACAAGTTCGAAGGATGGCTTGCCAGTGATGCCTCAGCTGCAAACGGCACTATGCAGTGGAAGGAGTTCGAGCCTAAGGTTTGGGAAGAGACTGATATTGATATCAAAATCACCCACAGCGGCATATGTGGTTCCGACTTGCACACCCTACGCAGTGGATGGGTATGTGGAACTCGCCGGAGCCGGTGACCCTCATATGTAATCCTTTTCTGACTGATCAACCGATAGGGGCCTACGCTGTACCCGTGCTGCGTCGGGCATGAAATCGTTGGTATTGCCGTTAAAGTTGGCTCACAGGCGGAAGGTGGCATCAAAGTCGGTGATCGTGTCGGCGTTGGTGCTCAGGGAGAATCATGTCTCGGCCGCAAGGGACCATGCGAGGAATGTGCCTCAGGTAATGAGAGATACTGCGGCCGCCACTGGGCTGGGACTTACAATGGAACTTTCATGAACGGGAGCAAGTCGTATGGTGGCTATGCCCTTTACAACCGCAGCCCTTCCCGTTTTGTTGTGAAGATACCTGACGCCATCTCGTCTGCGGATGCGGCTCCCATGCTTTGCGGTGGAGTTACAACTTATACTCCCTTGAAGCGGAATGGCTGTGGTCCGGGTAAAACCATTGGCGTTATTGGAGTGGGCGGACTGGGCCATTTTGCTATTCTCTTTGCAAAGGCTCTAGGAGCTGACAAAATAGTTGCTATTTCCCGCAAGGGGAATAAAAGGGACGATGCACTGAAGCTCGGTGCAACCTCCTATATCGCAACAGACGAGGATAAGGATTGGGCGCAGGAAAATGGCCGGTCTCTAGATCTCATAATCTCTACCGTCTCTTCGTCGAAGGTGCGTTCTATCAACCTTAAGATGGTCAGTTTCTAGCCACAGACTAATAACCACTTCCTAGATGCCTCTGGCACAATATGTTTCCCTACTGAAAGTTGACGGCACGTTAATTCAATTGGGGAACCCTGAGGATGGCTCTTTATCTATACCTGCCGGCATGCTGATCATGAGAGGTGCCAAACTGGGTGGATCAGTCATAGGTTCCCCAGGCGATATCCGAGAGATGTTGGAATTAGCTGCAGAGAAGCAGCTGAAGCCCTGGATTGAAGAGCGGCCTATGGATGATGCAAATAACGCCATTGTGGACATGAACAACGGAAAATCACGATATCGTTATGTGCTAGTAAATAAGTGGTAGAGAAGGATGGCCGGAGATGCGCACCTGTTAAAGCAGCATATCAAATTGACTCCTTTGCCTTTTTTCATTAACCCTGGAGTACCTAGGTACTGATAGATTCATCCATAATCGTATCATGTGTGCTAGCATCATTCGGCTTGAAAAATTTGTAAACTGATGTGACTAGCTGAGATAGCAGGCTTCGTTCTTTGACCTTGTCATAACCTGCAACAATATAAAAAGCCTAGGCTAGGGTTTAGACACTTAAGACATCTCGGTGATATTCGCAGCTTCACTACTTGGAGATTCATCTACACCAAAATCTTCCCAGTACGCGTCCCTCTGACTGGCCTTTCATATGATGTACAGGACTTAGAAACAGGAATCTAAAAATGGCCAAAAATGGCTTAAGTACCACGTGACACCACCATCTACTCTTCGTGCAGAGAAACAGTGTCCACGTACAGGAAAGGCATCATGCTCTCTGGATGGCGGTCACCTTGCACATCTGCTGCAAACACGACTTTGTTCATGGCCTCAATCTCTTGCTCATTAAGCTCGACTCGAAGACTGCCTAGGTTTTCATCCAAATTCTGGGCCTTGGTGGTACCTGGAATCGGTATGATTCCTTCATACAATGCAGACAGCCAAGATAAAGTGAGCTGACCAACAGAGCAGCCCTTTTTCCGAGCTAGCTCCTCTATGATATCAACGATCGCCAGGTTTTCGCCAAAGTTTTCCTTGGAAAAACGCGGCAAGACCCGTCGACGGTCATCCTCAACTAGAATATCCGGGTTGCGCAACTTGCCAGTTAAAAATCCCCGACTAAATGGAGAGTAGGCAACAACAGCAACCCCAAGTTCGCGACAGGTGTCAAGAAGACCGTTCTTCAAGCTTTCAATAGCGAAAGGGGAGAGCTCAATTTGCACAGCTGCGATGGGGTGGATACGATGAGCTCGCCGCAGTGTATCTGCAGAACATTCGCTCAGGCCAATGTACTTGACAAGACCATCCTCAATCAGTTTGGCCATCGCAGCTACAGTGACCTCAATCGGTTGCTTCGGATCAATGCGATGGCAATAGTATAGGTCAATTGCGTCTTCTGCTTCTAGACCTAGGCGTTTGCGGCTTTGAAGACACGCTTCGCGTACATAATCTACGCCATTATGTATTGATGCTGGCTTGCCGGGATGCTGCTTGATACCAAATTTGGTTGCAAGAAAGATATCCTTGCGTTTGCCACTTTGCCGAAACCACCTGAAAAGCCAGCGTCTTAGGATAAGTAAAAGAAAAGGAGACATGGAAGCATTCTCACTTTGCCAATAGATCTTCGTTGTCCGCATAGACGTCAGCGGAGTCCCAAAAGGTTACACCTTTGGCATGGACATAGTCGAGGAATTTCAAGCGATCTTCATCAGGAAGACGTTTGTCGTAGAACATCGACAGGCCCATTAAACCTAAGCCTAAGGGTTGAAATATAGTCAGTGAAGATAGTAGTGATAGGCGAAGGAGTTCCATTCACACCTTGAGCAGAAACCCTCGGCCCGCCCTTTCCTAAGTCCCTCGTTGGTAGCATGATCGTATGACAGTAGAAAGATCAATCACTAAGACAGACAGATAAGCGTGAGTAAGCACGAGTTCAAGGATTTTGCTCGTCCAGTTGGCATGGCTGTTGGCTTAAATATCATAACGATTTGCATGCATAGCGTATGAAGATTAGCGCACTTAGGGTTTCAGGACTCATTTTATTTACTTTCGACCCCAAGTGGCGGCTTATGCCGCTAGCCTAAAAAGTCTAGCGCTGTCATCTGCTATGCAATGTCACGCGCCTGGATCCACCTTAGTTGTCACTGGTTGTGTCAAGGTATGATATGATGATTGAACCATACAAAGGTTTATAAGAGTAACTTATTAATAAGATCAGATATAGTTCAGACTTGTTAGTAATAAAGATTGGTTAATTATAATTGAGGTAGAAGAAGCATCTTGAAGTATTATAATACTTTAAATAGATTTATTTTACTGACCTTCTTAGTATATAATTAAGTAATTTAGATTAAAGAGTTATATTAAGTAAAAACTAAGTATAAAAATAAATGTGTTTATATAGATAATCTATTAATATATACTTTAATATACAGTCCTCCCTTATATATATTTTAGTGCATATTATAGTATATATTTTAGTATATATTTTAGTATATATTTTAGTATATAATAATTATTATCTTAGTATATATATACTGGTTATATATTTTCTTATATTAATCTTAAGTTTATATATTTAGTGACCACTTTATATACTAGTGTATATAAATAACTAGTTATAATATTAGCTGCTTTAATTAAATATCTTTTTTATATAGTATTAGTTTCTATCTAGTATTATATAAGTTAATTTTATAATATTACTTCTTTTTCTTTAAGACCTTTATCTCTAAAGATATAAATAAAAAGATTTACTCTTATTTCTAATATAATTTTATTTTCTTTATAAATAAGTATTTAAAATATATTAATATACTTAAACTAAGTCTCTAAACCCACTAGTATTATTATTAAGTTAACTATATTCTTTAGAATAGCTTTCTAATTAATAATCTATATTCTTATTATATCCACTAAGATTTATTTTATATTATAGATTTAAAAAGTTATAATTATATCTTATATACTTAAAATAATAAAAAATATAAATATTATTTTTATATTAATAAGGATTAGGATAAACTCTAATAAGTTAAGTTAAAGATAAAAATAGATATAAAAACTATTAAAAATAATCTTAAAGCTTTTTTAAAGCTTTAATAAGAGTTATTTTAATAATAATAATATTTAATGTAAATATAATAAAAGATTATTATAAAACTAATTTATCTTTATAAATAATAGAAACTTTTTAAAAAGTATAATAATAAAATATTAGATCATAATATAAATATTATAGATATTCTTAATAAAGAGAATCCTAAAGATTCTATTTTAATTTTTTTAAATAAATAATAGTTAAATGTTATTACTAGATTCTTTTAAATATTAAAATATTACTTATTAATCCTAGATTATTTTTCTTATAGGATTTTTTTTTACCTAATATTATATTTTATAAAATTTCTTAATAACATTTTATACTCTAGTAAGATTTTTAATAATTTTTTAAATATTTTTTATTTTATTATATTCTTTTTATTTTATTAAGTATCTTTTTCTTCCTCTAATTATTTTGATTATTAATAATTTTTTTACTTTATAGATTTCTTGTTTGATAATGATATTAGTTTATATTTTAGTATTTTATAGTGTTGATTCTAGTAATAATATATAAAATATAAAATAAATTTTTATAGAGTCTAGTAATTTAAATTTATAATTAACTTCTTTAATTTTTTCTTTAATTTTGAATAATCTTAATTATAAATAATTAAATTTATTACTTTCTTATAATATTTATAAATTTTTTTAAAAAAGATAGATCTTTTTTTTTTTCTTAAAATCAGGTCCCTTCTGATTTTTATAATTATATTTTTTTATATTAATTTATTCTTTATACTTTATTTCTTATTATAAATAAAGATATATAATCTTTATATTATTAACTTTTCTTTTTATAATTTCTACTATTAGCTAATTATAGTATAATTATTTTAATATTTTTGCTTCTCTTCCAGTATATATTATAAATAGTATTATCTTTATTATAGACTATTTGCTTATATTGTATGCTAATTATATTATTAAAAGTAGTTTTGCCTAATTATCTTATTAATAGTTTATATAGCTTTATAGGTATTATTTAAGTATCTGATTTATTTGTTTTATTTATCTATTAATTTATAGATAATAAGCTAAACTTAATTGTTATTCTTCTCCTATTAGATTTATTATAGATTTTTATAGTTATGATGTAAATACTAATTCTTTGTTTAATATTATAATTTCTAATATACTATAATATTGGAATACTTATTATAATAGTATTTTAATTAGTAATAATACATCCATCTTTTTCATTATTAGTATAGAATATATATACTTTATTATTCTATTTATTATTATTAAGATTGAGTTATATCCTTCCAACTTTAGTAGTTTTATAATAAGATTTATTATTATTTATTACTATAGATATTCTGGTGCTTATAATAGTTGTATTTGTTTATATAGCTTATATCTTATAATTTTATTTTTTTTTTATATATTGCATTCCTTAATATAGTTATATTGTCGGAAACTTCGGTTGGATTACCGTCGAGTATAGCTATTAATGGGCGAAGTTAATAGGCTTCTAAGATTGAAAGGTCTGATAAGATAAAAGAAATAAGAATAAGGCTTTTGAATATCCTAATTAATAAAAGATTGTATATTTAAGTTATTATAGTTAATTTAAGATGATAGAAAAAAACTAAATATAAAATAAATAAGTATCTTTATATAACTTTTCTCTATTATAGCTATTATAAAGAATCTTATAATTCTTATATAGTGATTATTATAGCTATTATAGTCTTTATTCTGATTTTTATAATATCTTAATCTTAATAATTATAGATAATCTTTTATTCTATTATATATTAATTTCTTTTATCTATTAGCTATAATGTTCTAATTCTTTAATAATCTTCTTTTTTAAAGGCTAATATCTTAATAATTTAATAAATAGTTTATGTTTCTAGATATATAAAAAATTAATTCTAATTTCTAACTTTTTGTAATATATAATCTTATAGTTTTATACTAATTATATCTTTAAAGAAATCTATTTTAAAAAATTCTCTTCTTTTATATATTAAGTAATTTAGAATTATTTATTACTTCTTATATAATTAATACAGTGATTTAAGAAAGACTTATATTAAAATAGAATTTTTAAAGTATTATAATAAGTATATTTAAGTAAATAATTATTACTACTTTAAAATATTTATTTTTAATCTAATCTAAAAGTGGCTCACTAATATTTAAAATAAAATTAAGATTAATAAAGAAAAGGTTTATAAGAAAATTATAGCTTTTATAGCTAAATTTAACTATTTATAAAAATAAAAGAAATTATTATAAAAATATATTAATTAATTTATCTAAATAGATATTAAGAATATTAAAAAGCTGGAAAAATTAGAAAAAATAAAAGAAGAGATAAAAGTAAAATAAATAAAAGAATAATAAAAGATTAAAGAATTTCTTACTACTATATTTATTTTATAAAATAATAATTTTATTTTTAGTACTAACTTAATCTTTTTATTTTTCTTAATTATATTTCTATCTTTATTCCTAAATCTTTTTAGAGTAATTTAAGTATTTAATAAATTCTTATATATCTTTTTTAAGTCTATATTCTTTCTATTTTATAAAATAATAGATATATTCTTTTTCTGATTTATACTATAGTATTTTTTTAATTTTATATTTCTTATTATCTACTATTTTATCTTTATTTATTAGATTAGTAATTAATTTTAATAATAAAATATAAAATATTAAATATATTTATATTCTTACTAATAGCTAGAATTTATAATTATTATTTATAAGTTTTTTTTTAATAGTAAATAATTAAATTTAATTATATTAAATTTATTACTTAATTTTATACTTTTAATATTAAAATTTTTTAATTCTAATATTTATTATAAAAGATAAACTCTTTTTTCTTTTTTAAGTACTAGTGCATTCTTATATTTCTTATTATAATATCTTTTCATTCTTATTTCTATTTATTTAATATCTTTTAATAAATTACTATATATTAATTATATATATATTACTTAAATAGTTATTTTATTTAATACTTCTTCTCATTTAATATTTTTCTAATTTATTCTTAGAATTCTTTTTAGATTAATAAAATATAGTACTTATTTTATTAATATATTTATTATATTATTTATTATAAATTAAACAATTAATAATAATTCTACTAATAAAATATTAATAGTATTAAGCTTTTTTAATAAAAAAACTATAAAATAATTTACTTCATATATTATTAACTAGTATTAAGCTAATAGTAATAAAGAATAAAAAAACCTTAAAATAATTATAATATTTTCCAGCTATTAATACTATAAAAATAAATTTAATTAGCTATAAAGAATTATTAATAAAAAAATTAAAATTATTAATAAAATCTAATATATTAAGTAATAAACCTTAATTAGAAAATATATTTCAAAATTCTTATAGATATTAGAAAGACTTTTATAAAATAATTAAAAATTTAAAGATTAGTTTTATAAAAGACTAAAAAATAATATTAAAAACTAAATCTTAATAATAATATTATAACTAGAAACATTTTAAATAATAATAAAGATAGTATTATAAATTAATTAATTATTTATATTAGATAAATAAAAAAGAGAGAGTTTAGAGAAAATAAAATAAACTTATATTAAAAATAAATCAAGAACAAGAATAGAGATATAATAATATAATTAAATATAATTTTATCTAAGAAAGAAAAAGATAAATTAAAAAAAAATAAAGCTTATTTTAATTATAAAAAGCTAGGTTATTTTATAAATTAATATTAATAGCTAAAAAAGAACTAAAAACTAGCTACTTTAAATTTAAAAGAGTAGATTATAACTATAATCTTATTAATTTTTATTAATGTTAATAAAGCTAATAGAATAGCTAATAATAAGATTAATTCTAATAAAAAACTAAAATAATTAGTCAAAAACAAAAAATAATAATTAAAATAGATAATGAATTACAAAAAAATCTAAGCAGAATAGATAAGATAAATAGATAAAAAAAATATACTAATGCAGTTAAAAAAAATACTTAATGACTTAAATAAAAATAAGATATAATATTAAAATATATAAAAAAAAACAAGTAAGCACTAATATAAGAATAAAATACTAATCTTATAATTATAAAGAATAAACTAATTAGATAAGCTATATTTATAAATTATCTAGAAAAGAAGATTATCCTAGTAAAGAAAAGATAGAAAGAGAATCTAATATAGAAAATATTAGAAAAGATTTCTCTTTAGAAGAGTTACTTTATATTTAATTAATATTATAAGATAATAAACTAAAAATAATAATCTATAAGGACTCATATTAAGAATAAATAGAAAATCCGATTAAGAATAAAATAAGAATAAAAATATAAGAAAATATTATAAATCCTTAAAAAGATGACTTATATAGTTGTATATCTATTAATATAATCTACTAAGAAGAATCTTAATAGAAATAGAAGAATTATATTAAGGAATATAAGAAATGCAACAAATAAATATATTATATATATTAAAAGTATAGATAAATATATTTATCTCTAGCAGTAATATATAATGTCACGCGCCTGGATCCACCCTAGTTGTCACTGGTTGTGTCGAGGTACGATACGATGGATGAACCACACAAAGGTTCATGAGGGTAACTTGTCAATAAGATTGGACGTAGTTCAGACTTGTTGATAATAAAGATTAGTTAATTACAACTAAGATAGAAAAAGCGCCTTAAAGTATTATAATACCTCAAGTAGATTTGCCTTACTAATCCTCTCAGTATATAACTAAATAACTTAGATTAAAAAGTTATACTAAGTAAGAACTAAATATAGAAATGAGCATATTTATATAGTTAATACTCCCTACACTTACCCTACACCCTAAAATATATACCTAATTATATATCTAATAGTCCTGCTTAACACTATATACACTTCTCCTACACCTCATAATATATACTATAGTATATACTAATCACATATTTATTTCCTTATATCAGCCATAAGCCCATATATTTAGTAACCGCCTTATGTATTGATACATATAAATAACTAGTTATAATATTAGCTGCTTTAACTAAGCATCTTCCTTTAATAGTACTAGTTTCTACCTAATATTATATAGGTTGATTTTATAATATCACTCCTCTCTTTCAGGATCTTTATCCCTAAAGGTATAAATAAAAAAGCTTATCTTTATTCCTAGTATAATCCTGCTTTCTTTATAGGTAAGTATTTAAAATATATTAATATATCTATCTCTAATCACCTTACATATTATATTGCCTAGGTTAATTTTATTTAAAAGAATAGTCTTTCTTCTAATTCTTTATATAAATATTATTTATCTTAAAACAAAATTTATATTATAGATTCTAGAAGTTATAATTGTGCTTTATGCACTTATTATAATTATAAATATGAAAAGTATTTTTATAGCTTAAAAGAATAATTATTTCTTAAAAAGAAATAAAATAAATTAAAATTTAATCTTAAATTAATTAAGCTTTAGTTAGAATAATATATAATAATATAATAAAAGTTATTTATTAAAATTTACTATATTTAAAAATAATAAAAGTTTTTTAAAAAGTATAATAATAAAATATTAGATTATAATATAAATATTATAGATATTCTTAATAAGAAGAATCTCAAAGATTTTATTTTAATTTCTCTAAATAAATAGTATCTTAATACTATTGTATTCTTTTTAAATATTAAGATATTACTTGTTAATTTTAAATTATTTTTATTAGATATATTTTTATTCTAGAATTTTCTTCTACTAGATCTTAGTATTAATAAAACTTCTTAATTACTTTTCTTGCTTTAGCAAGATTCTTAATAATCTTCTAGATACTTTCTAATTCATTATATTCTTTCTATTTTATTAAATATCTCTTACAGTTTTCTAATATTTTAGTTACTAATATCTTTTTAATCTTATAGATTTCTTATTTAATAATAATATTAGTTTATATTTTTATATTTTGTAGTACTAGTTCTAATAATAATATATAAAATACAGAGTGAATTTTTATAAAATCTAATAATTTAAATTTATAATTAACTTCTTTAATTTTTTCTTTAATTTTAAATAATTCTAGTTATAAATAATTAAGTTTATTACTTTCTTATAATATCTATAAATTTTTCTAAGAGAGGTAAATCTTTTCTTCTTTTTTAAAGTTAGATCTCTTCTAATTTTTATAATTATATTTTTTTATATTAATTTATCCTTTATATCTTATTAGATTTAATTAATCTTACTCTTAATAAATCTCTAGATTATATTTCCTTAATTAAAATATATTAAAGATTATATTATTTTTTTCTAATTTTGCAATATTAAAGTTAATACATTTATAATATATTCTAATACTCATTATGAACTATCTATTTTTATTTTTAATAATACTATTATCTATAAGTTATTCTTTATTTAGTTCTATTAATAGTAATAATTTGCGCTTCTTGACTCTTAGTATTTCTAGTTTATTCATAATTTATAGATCTATATAATTTCTAGTTACTCTTAAATTAATTATTACTTAAATATATCATCCTAGTATATTAACTTTAATTCTTAAGTACTTTCTATATATTATTACTTTTAATATTTTCTTTTCTTCTAGAATAATAATAAGTAGTTATAATTAATTAATTTCTTATTCTAATTTTTTATCTTCTAATATTATCTATTTTTTTAAAAGTCTATAAAGATTATCATAAAAATCCAAGTTGTGACAATGCAATGCCAAATCTATTTGGTCGCTAAACACAAAGAGACTAAACTGGAGAGAAGAAGAAGAGGAAAGAACAATTATCAGCCCCCTTTCTCCTACTTATACTTCCTTCCATTCTAGATACCTGTGAGCTATCTCCATTGTGTGCTGATATCTAGTAATCTAGATTTCTAGAAGATTCCAATAATGTAGAATACTGGCTGGTAAAGGCTATTTATCCTTCTTAATATCATATAAATCCTCTAGCAATCTGTAGCATAAATTAAAACATAAGATAATCCTTATAAGACATATCTAGTCTTACATCTTCCCTATATATAATTTATCTACAGAAGACAGTCTATAGGTATTTTTATAATAACTACATACTGCTAAGCTAAATTATACTAAGCTATTATATTACCCTCTATTCTAAGTAATATTTATTCTAAATATTAAATCAATAATAGCATGTTATTTTTATTATAATTAAATAAGAATTTATTCTTTTTAGCTATATATAATTAATTCTTTAAATATAATAATAGTCTAGGTTTTTCTAGATAAGAATTATAAAATATTTTTATAATATTTAATACATTCTTAAAATTTCCTGTTAGATATTATATTATATTATTATTATAGCCTTGCTATTAAATATAGTACTATAATTTCTAATAATATATTTATATATTAAGAATCTATTTAACTTCTTATTTATTATAATTATTAATCTTAACTAGTAATAAAGGGTCCTTAATCTATTCTAATAATAATTCTATTAAGTATGTCTTTTAAAATTTATCTAATAAAAAAACTAGATATATTTAAAAATATTTAAAAAGCTTTAATTTAAATATATTTTCTTTTTTTATAATAATCTTAAATAGGTTTAAGTTCTAATAAGAAAGCTTCTAACTAGATTATTTATTATTAAGATGCTTAGTTATTAATATAATCTTATCTCTAATATTAAAATCTATCTCTTATTAATATTTATTTGCTTATATCTTTTACTATTCTTATACTTATATTATATTCTATCTTATATAATCCTATATTTATTATAAATATTTTATTTAGATTTAGATTTATTCCTAATTTTATATAAGATTCTTATTATTTAATAGTAACTAATTAAATAATATCCTTAGTACAAAACCTCTCTTAATCTTAAATAATGATAGTCTAGTTAATTCCTAGGGTAAGAATACTATAATAAAGTCTATTATTAGTAACTATTTAGACTAATCATCTTGATAAAAGCTGACATAAAATTATAGATAAATTAAAAGATATTGATTTATAATTTTGATTTATCCATCTATAGATATATAATATGCTATTAATAGCTTCAGCTTAATCTTTAGAATATAGTATATCTCTATTTAGAATTCTAATATAAATTGTCTTTCTTAATCTAATATTATTAAATCTAGCAGGCTAATCTTAGAGAATATATATTTAATCTATAGTCTAATTATCTCTCTAACTATAATATTCTTAATATAAGAAATTAATCTTAGTCTTTTATTTAGTTAATTTACTATCATAAAAATTATATTAAAATCATATTTATCTTTTAAGTAAGATATAAAGTCTATTAATATATACTGCTATAATTAAATAGATATAGATAATAACTTTAGTAATCCTAGTGATAAGTCTTTATATATATTTATCCTTTTATATATAAGATAGTTATTAATATATTACTTAATATCCTAGTTCTATATTTTTCAGTAATATTATTTTCTTAATAACTTTTTTATTTTATTCTTTTTAAGATAAGTAATAGTAGATTATCAGTATATTTTGTCTAGTAATTATACTTTAAAATCTCTTTTATCTAGTATATAAAGTCTCTCTTTAAATATTAATTAACTATTAGTTAATTCCTAATTAAATCTAGAATTTCTAGCTACCTTATAATATTTTATAATCTTTTAATTCTCCTAATTACTTTTTAGGATTCTAGCAATAATATATAATATGTTATCTATAATAATTAAGATTTCTAACTTAGATTCTGCTTTCTATATATGATTCTATTCTTAGAGTTTTTTTATAATCTAAGAGTCAAGTTAGCTAGAGAATAATAGTAGGGGGTCTTTTTCCTTAGATTATTAGTTATTCTTTATATATTAAATTAGGATATTGACTTTCTTATTTAAGAATCTAGATTAATATTTAATATAAAAATTATATTTAAAAAGGGTTTCTAATTATTATATTTATCTACTATTAAGCTTCTTTATTATTATAAAATATTCTAAGACTTAGTGATTGGTGAGAATCTAAATAGATTTATTTTTAGTTAATTCTTAAAGCTTAGCTTACTATATCTTTAAGACTTATATTATTATTAGTATTTCTTAGTCATGAATATTATATTTGGCTTGTATAGAGTTTATTATTTTAGAAAAATAGGCTATTAGGTGCCATTTGCTATTAGTGTATTATTAAGATAATATTACCACAATAACTTCCTCTGAGATATTAGTTTCTAATTATATTTCTAAATTATACTGATAATGCTTAAGAACTAGGGCTAATATTAGTTTTTTTTTAAATTTCTAGAATGCTGCTTCATAAGTATTATTTTATATAAAAAATATTTCTTTCTGAGTTAGTTAATTAAGTGGTTATAATATCTTGCTATAGCATTTAATAAAGATATTGTCGGAAACTTCGGTTATCTTACCGTCGAGTATAGCTAGGATAGCTATTAACGGGCGAAGTTAATAGGCTTCTAAGGTTGAAAGGTCTCGGTAGATGAAAGAAATAAAAATAAGGCTATAAATATCCTGATTAATAGAAGATTATATACTTAAATTATCATAGTTAATTCAAGATGATAGAAAAAAACTAAATATATAATAAATAAGCATCTTTATATAGCTTTTCTTCATTATAGCCTTTATAGAAATCTTCTGATTTCTTTAATCTATAGATTATAGCTATTATAGAAATCCTCTAATTTCTCTAATGCATAGATTATAGCTATTATAGAAATCCTTTAATTTCTCTAATGCTTTAACCTTAAGACTTTACAGGTAATCCTTTATTCCAATATATATTAGTTCTATAATAACTAACCTGATCTATTAATTATGATATTCTAATTCTCTAATAATCTTCTTCTTTGAAGGCTAGCATCTTAATAGCTTAATAAATAGCTTATATTTCCTAAAGTGTAGGTAATTAATTCTAACTTTCTAAATATTTTAAATATATAATCTTATGGCTTTATGTTAATTATATTTTTAAAGAAAATAATTTCAAGAAATTCTCTTTTTATATATATTAAATAATTTAATATTATCTGTTATTTTTTATGCAATTAGTGCAGTGATCTAAAAAAGATTTATATTAAAGTAGAGTTCTCTAAATATTATAATAAGTATATTTATATAAATAATTATTGCTGTATTAATATGCTTGTATCTAAAAGAAAGTATTTTTCTAAGGTCTAAGAGTATCTTTAAGAGAAAAAAGAGTAGATCTTAGTTAAGATTCTTTATTTATAAAAATAATAAAAACTATTAAAGAAATAGGCTAGAGAATTTCTTTAAAAGAATATAAAGAATATTAAAGAATTAGAAAAATTAGAAAAAGTGGAAGAAGAAGTGTGTCAGAGAATCAGAACGTCACAGCCAATGGATCAGGTTAGTCACTACGAGACTAATGCACATCGGAACAAAGGATTACCCGCAAAGCCTTAGGGTTAGGGCAACAGAGCCGGCAGAGCCATCTGTTAGTAAATGGATATGATGGCTATGATCGAGCAAACAGAGCCATTGTTGGAAAATGGATATGATGGCT
>NW_017971449.1:0-2032 GCF_001907595.1 Talaromyces atroroseus
TCGAGGGACTAAAGGATCGATAGGCCACACTTTCATGGTTTGTATTCACACTGAAAATCAAAATCAAGGGGACTTTTACCCTTTTGTTCTACTGGAGATTTCTGTTCTCCATGAGTCCCCCTTAGGACACCTGCGTTATGGTTTAACAGATGTGCCGCCCCAGCCAAACTCCCCACTTGAAAAAAAAAAACATCTCTCTCCGCGTGAATCGAATTTTTGAAATTGCGCGCCCAGATCCGGCCGGAAACGGCTGTAAATTTAGCAGTTTATTCCTCGAAGCTAGCGCTATCGACTGATCCTAGTCTTACTAGGTGAAGTCATAGTAATGGCGGAGGGGACTGTTGCAACGCCTTTAACGGGCGAAAATCTCGTTCCGCAAGGCGTTCGCGACGAGACGGCACTACCACAAACACCACAAACAGCACTACACCGTGATTCCGCTGAAGCAGCGGATACGCCAAATACTGCGCAGATCAAAAATTGGATCCGTATCACTCTACGATCCGGGATTACGCGGATGGAGCAACTCGTAAAGCTGGCGGACCTGATGGTACGCCAGCTACGCAACCACCCCAACGATCAGCTGAATGGACTCCTGAGCCAAGGATTCGCGCAGCAGGTCAAGATCTTTGCCATCTCGCAAGGCGAGAGTACGGAAGCGATCACTCAATTCAAGGGGCTGCTTGAAAAGGTCCACGAGGATATTACCGCGATTCGTACAACGACTACGCAGATATCACAATCGAGCAATGGATCGGGAACGTCCACATCTGACTCCGCAATGCTCTGGAAAATGGTGCAAACGCAGGCCTGGCAGACCGCAATCCGCAGTGCGTCCACGCCTCAATCCCAAAGCGCCGGCTCATCCACCCCTGGAGTCAACCATGCGGAGCTGGGCATGGATTGCGAAATCGTGGTCAAGATTCGCGACGATTCGGAGCGCGCACTCGTAAAAAGACTCCAACCCAAGGACATCGTGATCCGTGCCGAGAAAGCGAGGGCTCACGCAGCGAAGAGCACTCCAAGCCTCGCTCTCGCTGGCCACGGATTCACCGCCGCACGTCAACTCCCATCGGGTGATATCAGCCTCCGCGCGAGCCATGCCGCCGGAGCCGAGGTCCTTCGCAAGCATTGCACGGGTTGGGTGCAGACCTTTGATTGATTGATTGATTCATACACGCATCTAAGCCTAATGTGGCCGGCGGCGCCTTCTAGTGGGCAGCGGGCGTACTACCATACAAAGAATCGAAATGCCAAGACCGGCTTGGCGCTGGCTGACTCAGCCCGCGCCTCACGAAAATCTCAACACGTATCACCAGCTTCAAAACAACAACAAGATGAACGAATAACAGAACGCTGAAACGCTAACAAAGGAAATATGTATACGTACCCAGGTGCAGGGGGATACGGAACGCTGAGGTCAACTAACTGAGTAGGAAAAACGTATAATGAGAGAACAAGCTGGGGTGTAAAAAGGGAAGATCAAAAGCGCGCCCGTGGTCATTGCTTGGTCGGGTCAAGTGGCCGATTCGCAGACGAGACGAATCGACAGAAACGTCTTCCTGAAAGAGATGTTGCACTCACTGAGAGCGCCATACTAGGGGAATTGTGTTCCGAAATTGGGTCAACAGACCTGTCCGTAACACGAATTCAATGCTTCTTCGTGTGACGATGCAATGCCAAATCTATTTGGTCGCTAAACACGAAGAGACTAAACTGGAGAGAAGAAGAAGAGAAAAGAACAACTACCGGCCCCCTTCCTCCTACTTATACTTCCTTCTACTCCGGATACCTGTGGGCTATCTCCATTGTGTGCCGGTGCCTAGTAATCTAGATTTCTGGAAGCTTCCAACAATGTAGAATACTGGCCGGCGAAGGCCATTTGCCCTTCTTGATATCATATATATCCTCCGGCAATCTGCAGCGTGAATCAAAACACGGGGTAATCCCCACAAGGCATATCTAGCCCCACATCTTCCCTGCATGTGATTCGTCCATGGGAGGCGGCCCGCGGGTACTTCCGCAGTAACCG